>NW_028318641.1:1880000-2180000 GCF_062004578.1 Staurois parvus
AAGGGTGGGAGAGGTTTGAGGTGTGAATGGTCATTAACATATCTTTTGTTTCCAAGGGTGGGAGAGGTTTGAGGTGTGAATGGTCATTAACATATCTTTTGTTTCCAAGGGTGGGAGAGGTTTGAGGTGTGAATGGTCATTAACATATCTTTTGTTTCCAAGGGTGGGAGAGGTCTGAGGTGTGAATTGGTCATTACAATGTGTGACAAGCTTGGTAGGAACATCCTGTGTTCAGTGTTTTGTCCATCTGAGTACCTTGGAAACGTTTGCATGCATTTTTCATGATGAAAAAAGGCTCTGGACATCATCGGGAACTGGAAGAGTTAAAAAAAAACCCTCAGTCGCAAACGCTTATAAACGCAATTTGCCGCGTTTAGTGTTTGTGCGCGTTTATGTGCATTTGCGTTTAGAAGCTTTTTTAAAGATAAGCACAGGAGAACGATAATGCCCAGAATGTACTGAAAAGTGGTAAATTATTAACTATTTCAGAGAAATACAGAGAGTAGAAGCAGAGACAGCAGTATGTGTTGAGATTAGCTTAGTCATGAGTTGCTCATTAACATTTCTTTTGTTTCCAAGGGTGGGAAAGGTGTCTGGTGGAGGGAGTCATTAAGGTCACCTGGCAGGGGGTCTTCATGAGGAATTTGAGGTGTGAATGGTCAATAACATATCTTTTGTTTCCAAGGGTGGGAGAGGTCTGAGGTGTGAATGGTCATTAACATATCTTTTGTTTCCAACCTGGGAGGTTTAAGGTGTGAATGGTCATTAACATATCTTTTGTTTCCAAGGGTGGGAGAGGTCTGAGGTGTGAATTGGCCATTACAATGTGTGACAAGCTTGGTAGAACATCCTGTGTTCAGTGTTTTGTCCATCTGAGTACCTTGAAAACGTTTGCATGCATTTTTCATGATGAAAAAAGGCTCTGGACAGCATCGGGAACTGGAAGAGTAAAAAAAAAAAACTTAGTCGCAAACACTTATAAACGCAATTTGCCGGGTTTAGTGTTTGATAACGTGTTTATGCGCGTTTGCGTTTAGAAGCTTTTTTAAAGATAATCACAAGAGAATGATAATGCCCAGAATGTACTGAAAAGTGGTAAATTATTAACTATTTCAGAGAAATACAGAGAGTAAAAGCAGAGACAGCAGTATGTGTGGAGATTAGCTTAGGTGTGAGTTGCTCATTAACATTTCTTTTGTTTCCAAGGGTGGGAAGGTGTCTGGTGGAGGGAGTCATTAAGGCCACCTGGCAGGGGGTCTTCATGAGGAATTTGAGGTGTGAATGGTCATTAACATATCTTTTGTTTCCAAGGGTGGGAGAGGTCTGAGGTGTGAATTGGTCATTACAATGTGTGACAAGCTTGGTAGGAACATCCTGTGTTCAGTGTTTTGTCCATCTGAGTACCTTGAAAACGTTTGCATGCGTTTTTCATGATGAAAAAAGGCTCCGGACAGCATCGGGAACTGGAAGAGTTAAAAAAAATTTCAGACGCAAACGCTTAGAAACGCGATTTGCCACGTTTACAAGCGTTTTGCGTTTGAAACGCTGATAAAATCGGCTGCTGAACGCAAGTTTTCTGTGTTCAAAAAACGACTGTAAACTCAAATGCCTGTAAACGAAGATGTGTACATGGACACATAGGAAAACATTAGGGCGAGTTCAGGGGCTGCTGAAAAAAATGCTGAACATCTCCTAAACGTGAGTTTATCAGCTGCAGCGTACATGAGCCCTTAAGCTGGCCATAGAGCGATCGAAATTCAGCAGGTTCAGGGTACAGCTAAATTTTTATGTATGTATGGTCGCTTCCGCTCAACAGAAGTCGATCTAACGATCAACTTCTGTTGAACAGACTTATTGGAAATTTTTCCTTGATCAGTGGCTGCAGCCGCTGATCCTTGAATCCTGACATTGAAGAGCCCCCACTGTCAGAATACAATGTCCCAGTAGGGAGGATTCCTCTGCCCACCTGAAATGTATGGATGGAGAAATCTGTTCTCGTTTGCTGAACGAAAAGGGCAGGCAATACATCATACAATTTTCTTTCCTTCAACCACGGGTCGAAGGAAAGCTAATGGCTTGATTCCCTTATCAACACCATTAGTCTAGGAAAGCTTCCTCTGATTTAGCAACAAGACCCAGAATTAGGCCCTTTCCACAAGGGGCAGACCCCGTGAAGCTGTACGCCCCCTTGCTGTACGCCCCCTTGCTGTACACCCCCTTGCGTTCATGTGCATGAAACCATAAACCTATAGATTCTCAACAGTCTGGGGGGGAGGGGGTAACCTAATCTCCTCTGACAGCTATTGCACATGTCGTAGCTGCTTGAATACCCAGAGACTGTTTCTGATAGGACCCCCTTCAGCTTGATGTTTGGACGATTCAGTAGGAATTGGACAACATTCAAGCCATGTATGGCTGGCTTAAAGGGACACTCAACAATATCCTCATCCTCCAAATATATTCCATACACATCCACTACTTAACCACTTCCAGTCCGGACCAGGGGCAGACTGACCATTTGGAAACTCGGGCACTGCCCGAGGGCCCGGGGTCAGTAGGGGGCCCCATGAGATGCCCCTGGTACCTTTTTCATAGGCTTTTTTGAGTTTGGGCAAGGACACAGGGGCCCCATGATCCCCTATTGCCCGGGGGCCCCATGAGTTGTCAGTACGCCCCTGGTACGGACACTTTCACCCCCTTCCTGTCCAGGCCAATTTTCAGCTTTCAGCGCTGTCACACTTTGAATGACAATTGCGCGGTCATGCAACTCTGTACCTATATGAATTTTTTAGCATTTTTTTTAGACAGATAAAGCTTTATTTTGGTGGGATTTATTCACCGCTGGGAGTTTTTTTTTTTTTTTGCTATATAAATGAAAAAGTCCAAAAATTTTGAAAAAAAGTGTTTTTCTTATAAACCTTTGCTAATAAATAATATGTCATCATTAATCTTGGCCAAAGTTTATTCCGATATCTTTTTAGTAAAAAAAAAAAAAAAATAACCCAAATTAGTTTATAAGCAAAAATTATAATTTGTAAAAATTTTTTTTTTTGCTTTTTTTTTACATACTGTCACCCTAGCAGTACAGTGTCACCATGGTGACACTGTACTACTTGTGGGGGGTGATGAAGACTTTTTTTTTTTTTTTATACCGATTGCTTTTACACCCATCAAGGCTGTAAAAGCAATCATTTCTCCTTCTCTCTGGCTGCATTCTTGCAGCCATTGAGAACTACTGTGTGAGCTGTGATTGGTCACAGCTTGTCACATGGTACAAGGCTGTTGTGAATAGCCCTGTACCATGTGACCTCTGTGATCATTCACAGATTTCACATGTAGTAAGCAATGATGTCAGAAGTGACATCTTACTTACTACTCTGTATGTGATCAGTGATTGGCCAATCAGTGATCACATGATCAGGACCTCGTACAGAGGTCCCGTCTGACGATTGGTGTTCCACTGTGTCTGGAGCGCACAAGCAGGCTACGGAAAGGCTGTTTATAAACGGCCACCCGACCCTGCACTGCCACCATCCTGCCGTTTATATACAACAGGCGGACGGGAAGTGGTTAATTATCCTGTGATATCTTTTTCATGAAATGGTTTCTTACTGTGTTTCTCTGCTGCTGTGAGTTCCAGAACCTCTTCTTTTCCACCTCACTTGTGTTTGTTTGGAACAAGTAGTGCACATTAGTTGTGGTCATGAACACTGCACTATACACACTACACATCCCATGATAGTCCATCTCAGCAGTGAGCAAGTGAGGGTGGCTACACTTCTACATACGGCGGGACCATGGAGAAGGAATGTAGCCACCCCCTAACAGGAAGTCAGATCACAGCAGGAAAAACAAGTCATTAGGAAATTTGAAGGAAGCGGAGAACAAAAGAAGAGACTGTTTTGGGTTAGTCCTCATGCACAGGGGATGTTTTTACTGCGGCTGTTTTTGGCTTTTGAGGGGTTTTCTTCTATAGCCAGTAAACCCCCCCAGCATGTTATCCTATGTGTCCATGCACACACAGATTGGAATCAACGTTTTTTGTCAGGGATGTTTTTTGGCTGGAAAAAAAAAACAGAACTAGTGGGATTCTAGAGGAGTTTTTTTAGCTGTAAAAATGCTTGAACACTGAAAACCGCGGTAAATCATGGAAAACTGGCCTTTTTGGACTTGGGGGGGGGTTAAAAAACGCTTAAAAATGCGAAACACACAAAAAAAGCGGATAAACGCTAACACAAAAATGCTAAAAAAAACCTCAGGTTTTTAACGTGACTTTACACAGCTAATGCTACCAGTGTTATTAATACACCCCGTGTGCACGGAGCTCTAACATACAACTAAGCTCTCTCCATCATGATGAACCATCTTTAGCCCTGGTTCACACTGATGCGGTGCGGAATTTGCAGCGTTTTCTGCGTAAATTCTGCACCGCATCAGAATTGCACCCCATTCATGCGAACCGCTGCAGGTGTGTATGTTAAAAAAAAACAAAACCCTGAATGAATCGATGTCATTCAGGTAAATGCTTGCTTATAGCAAAGTAGTTCTTTGCTATAAGCAAATTGTGTAAAAAAAAATACTGATCACTTCCCCAAAGTAGTACAATGTTACTATGGTAACATTGTACTACTTTGGCCATAGTGAAATATGAAAAAAAAATCTTTAAAAAAAGAAAAAAAATGTAATAAAAAAAAATTTTTTTTTTTCATACTGTCACCAGTCAGTGTCCCTGATCACCGCCATGCCAGTTATATGACGACGCTGTACTGCACTGGTGACAATATGTAAAAAAAAAATAGTGAAACTAATTTTTTTAATTTTTTCATTTTCCAAAAATTATGCCAAAAAAAATACAATTTAAAAAAATTTGCCATGCCTCTTATGAAGTACGTCGGACTGTCTACTCTGCAAAAAGGGGTCATTTGGGGGGATATCTGTACTGTCCTGACATTTGGGGGGATATCTGTACTGTCCTGACATTTGGGGGATATCTGTACTGTTCTGACATTTGGGGGATATCTGTACTGTTCTGACATTTGGGGGATATCTGTACTGTCCTGACATTTGGGGGGATATCTGTACTGTCCTGACATTTGGGGGATCTCTGTACTGTTCTGACATTTGGGGGATATCTGTACTGTTCTGACATTTGGGGGATATCTGTACTGTCCTGACATTTGGGGGGATATCTGTACTGATCTGACATTTGGGGGATATCTGTACTGTTCTGACATTTGGGGGATATCTGTACTGTCCTGACATTTGGGGGGATATCTGTCCCGTCCTGACATTTGGGGGATATCTGTACTGTCCTGACATTTGGGGGGATATCTGTCCCGTCCTGACATTTGGGGGATATCTGTACTGTTCTGACATTTGGGGGATATCTGTACTGTCCTGACATTTGGGGGATATCTGTACTGTTCTGACATTTGGGGGATATCTGTACTGTTCTGACATTTGGGGGATATCTGTACTGTTCTGACATTCTTGGACCTCAAGAAATTAGATTGGCTGTCAGTACTTCAGGATTGATCAATATTCAGATCTATACCATAGTTTGTGAACTCTATAACTTTCCTACAAACTAAAAAATACATCTTAATTTGGGTTATTTTCACCAAAGACATGTAGCAGAATACATCTCAGCCTAAATTTATGAAGAACAATTATTTATTTGCAAACGTTTATAACAGAAACAAAGAAAAACTTTTTTTCAAAATTTTTGGTCTTTTTTGTTAATTTAGCAAAAAATAAAAACCCCAGCGGTAATTAAATACCACCAAAAGAAAGCTCTAGTTGTGTGAAGAAAATGATAAAATTTTAGTTTGGGTACAATGTTGTATGACCGCGCAATTGTCATTCAAAGTGTGAGAGCGCTGAAACGTGAAAAATGGCCTGGGCAGGAAGGGGGTAAAATTGCCTGATATTGAATTGGTTAAGTAGCATTTTCAGTTTGTGGTGCTCAGATCCAGTTCCAGTTTAACCTCTTCACGCCGGCCAAACGAAAGTGTGCGGCCTCCCGGTATCTGAGCCTAGACGCCGAGCGGCCACACATTTGCGTTCTATTAAAAAAGAACATATGTGCTGAGAGCTTGTGTCCTGCGCACTCCCAGCACACGTCCGGTACTCACGGAAAGGTCCCGATCTCCTCTTTCGATCGGGACTTTTCCCAATCATGTGACAGTCACGGCGGTCACATGACCCTAAACCCCGCCCCCGGCTTTTGAATCCCTTAAAGGGCCGGCGTGAAGGGGTTAAAAATACATACTTGAACAGATTTTTTTTTACTAACCAGAGTTTAGTGTCACAGAGAAACAATGGCTGGGCTGTAGCGAATGGCCAGCAATTGTTCTTGAAGAGACATCTCCCTCTATGGCTGCTCATTAATTCTGGAGGGCAGCCAGATGTGCAGACACAATCTAGTTGCCCTGACACCAGTAAATCTGATGAGGGCTGCAAAGCAATCCAGGGTTGGCTCTACAGACCTGGAATGTGGATGTAAATGGAGGGGAGAAGAGGTGCGCGGTGCAGGCGGATGCTGGAAGAAGAGGTGCCCATCTACCTGCCACCATCACCATCCGCTTGTCACCTGATCTGGACTGACGTGAAGTCTGATGTTCCTGCTGGCAGTTTTGTAGCCCCGATCCTCTGTGATGAATATCTCCCAACCCGATTAATCATTGTTATTGCTTGTGTTTGGTTTTGCCTATTGTTTTCCTTTATGCAAAGTGCTGGCATACAGAGGCCTATTCTTCCTCGATGTTCTTTCCATCCACATGAAGCTGCTTTAATACATCACGTCATCCACTTCTGCAGAGTTGTGCCTGCTTGGACTCGGCTTCTATTATTATAGGACTTGTACACACGTGAAGTTGAGGGCAATAAAACTCGCACATTTCCGCCACCCCGAACTCTACCCTTTCTAGCTGTAGCAGCAGTGGCTGGGGTGTACATGTGCCGCAGCTGCAATGCTTTTGGTGGGTTCTACAAGTAAATGGGGCCACTCTGCAAGCACCCCACAACTGTGCTAGTGCAGGAATCAAGAGGTTGAAGCAAGCAGACAATAAGGAAACGATACTTCTCCTCGCTGCCTGTCAAATGCTCTCTGAAGAGCGATTCAAGCGTGTATCACTCTTGAGAGAGCAAAGCACATGTGAACAGGCCCATGCTGTCAACAGCTGACCATGGACAAGAAACAACAGTCAACTGGTCCAGTCAAGTGTGGTGACCATCTCATATCCATGCATTTCATCTGGTTGACAGTTCTTTGGAGGACCAATCAATTAGGCAGGCTGGAAATATGACAGCCATTCCCCACCCTCCTGAGGTAAGTAATACCAGCAAACTGACCCATTCATGTTAACAGACCTGCTGGTGGACCCGGAGTGCCTAAAACTGGCTATAGATACACTATATTGCCAAAAGTATTGGGCCTCCTGCCTTTACACGCACATTTATTTATTTATTTCAGGTACTTATATAGCGCCGTCAATTTACGCAGCGCTTTACATATATATTGTACATTCACATCAGTCCCTAACCCTCAAGGGGGGTACAATCTAAGGTCCCTAACTCACATTCATACATACACATACTAGGGAGGATTTAGACAGGATCCAATTAACCTCCCAGCATGTCTTTGGAGTGTAGGAGGAAACCGGAGTACCTGGAGGAAACCCACACAGACACAGGGAGAACATGCAAACTCCAGGCAGGTGGTGCCGTGGTTGTGATTCAAACCAACAACCCGAGTACTGCCAGGCGGAAGTGCTAACCATTTAGCCACTGTGCTGCCACATGAACTTTAATTATTATTATACAGTATTTATATAGGGCCAAAAGGTTTGCTCAGCACTGATGACATCCCAGTCTTAGTCCGTAGGGTTCAATATTGAGTTGGCCCCGCTCTTTGCAGCTATAACAGCTTCAACTCTTCTGGGAAGGCCGCCCACAAGGTTTAGGAGGGTGTCTATGGGAAGGTTGGACCATTCTTCCAGAAGTACATTTGTCAGGTCAGGCACTGATGTCGGGGGAGGAGGTCTGGCTCACAGTCTCCGCTCTAATTCATCCCAAAGGTGTTCTATGGGGTTGAGGTCAGGACTCTGTGCAGGCCAGACAAGTTCCTCCACCCCAAACTGGCTCCTCCATGTCTTTATGGTCCTTGCTTTGTGCACTGGTGTGCAGTCATGTTGGAACAGGAAGGGGCCATCCCCAAACTCTTCCCACAAAGTTGGGAGCATAAAATTGTCCAAAATGTCTTGGTATGCTGACGCCTTAAGGGTTCCCTTCACTGGAACTAGGGGGCCAAGCCCAACCCCTGAAAAACAACCCCACACCATAATCCCCCCTCCACCAAACTTTACACTTGGCACAACGCGGTCAGGCAAGTACCATTCTCCTGGCAACTGCCAAACCCAGACATGTCCATCGGATATCCAGACAGAGAAGCGCAAGTTGTCACTCACAGAACACATCTCCACTGCTCTAGAGTCCAGTGGCGGCGTGCTTTACACCACGGCATCCGACGCTTTGCATTGCACTAGGTGATGTAAGGCTTGGATGCAGCTGCTCGGCCATAGAAACCCATTCCATGAAGCTCTCTACACACTGTTGTTGTGCTAATCTGAAGGCCACACCAAGTTTGGAGGTCTTTAGCTATTGACTCTGCAGACAGTTGGTGACTTCTGCGCACTGTGTGCTTCAGCATGCGCTGACCCCGCTCTGTCATGTGACGTGGCCTACCACTTGGTGGCTGAGTGGCTGTTGTTCCCAGTTGCTTCCACTTTGTTATAATCCCACTAACAGTTGAGCGTGGAATATTTAGTAGCCAGGAAATGTCACGGATGGACTTGTTGCACAGGTGACCACCTATCACGGGACCACGCTTGGAGTCACTGAGCTCCTGAGAGCGACCCATTCTTTCACCAATGTTTGTAGAAGCAGTCTGCATGCCTAGGAGCTTGATTGTATACACCTGTGGACATGGAGGGGATTGGAACACCTGAATCACATGATATGGAGGGCGGGGCCAATACTTTTGGAAATATAGTGTAGATCAAATCTCAGCCAGATTAGCAGGGACCGGCCAAGGTTCGATCCATTCATGGGCAGGCAGGATGTACTGGTCGATCGGTTTTACTGGTGATCTATCAATAAGCTTCAGTACAACCAGCATGTTGGGGGGGTTCGATCGTTCAATCACTGCCAGCGGCTAGAGCCGACAGCAGTGATCATTGTGTTCTTGCACACCTTTTTGTAAAATTATTAGTTTTCTAAAAAGAAAACAAAGGCAGAGGCTTTTCCCATTGAAAGCATGAGGGTTATTTACTAAAGCTGGAGAGTCCAAAATCAGACTCCCTTCTGCATAGAAACCAATCAGCTTCCAGGTTTCATTGCCAAAACTTCATTGAACAAGCTGAGGTTAGAAGCTGATTGGTTTCTATGCAGAAGGGAGTCTGATTTTGGACTCTCCAGCTTTAGTAAATAAACCCCCATGTGTCTTACTGACTATATATTACAAACAGGTAATAAAGCTGGGTGTGTAATCTGAGCTTTAACAAGCAAGCTTATTAACCTCCCTGGCGGTATGATTATTTCAGATTTTTGGTGCTGAAAGCGGTACCATTTTTTTGCATGGAAATATGTATTTTTTTTATTGTAGGCTGTAATTTTTAGGAAAAACTCACTGAAATCTGTCCGAAAAAGAGTCTAGTAAACATCCCGGGTATGATAAAATTTGAAACACAAAATCATAAATTATAATTTAATAAATAATCATAAAAATAATATAAAAATAATAAAATATTTAATTCAATAATATAATCAAACCAAAAACACTGAAATGTGAAATAGAGCGCCAAGTTCGCACATTGCTGAGCTCAGTCGCAAAATCGTTTTCAGTTTCTGATGACGAATTTCCCCCACGAATCATTATCACTCAATTCTGTAAGTGGTTCTGATTTACTATCGCTGTTCTCTAGCTGGTCTAAACCGCTTTTGACCTAAAGGGACACTTTTTGGACGCCATGGACATTTCTCAGTTTCCAGGCAGAAAGAACAGAGAAAATGCAGGCAGGGCACAGGACAAAGCACTAGGGACAATATGTATGTGAAATTGGTTGAAACAGCAATGTTTTACTGTGTAAAATGAAAAAAAAAAAAAAAATGACATTTTTTAAAATTTTTAAATTTCCCGCCGCCGCCGGCGGCGGCGCCCGTACGTCCCGACGTCACAGGGACAGGACACAGAAGCCGGATGCCGGCATCGGCCGGAGGAGATGGCCGGGGACGCTGCAGGGGACACATCGTGGGAGCGCAGGGTAAGGTAAGTGAAGAACACATGCCGGAGCAGCGCCGCATGGTATTCCCGAGTGTAGCTCGGGGTTACCGCTTTTGGTACTGAAATGTTACCCCGAGCTACACTCGGGAATACCGCCAGGGAGGTTAAAGTAACAGGGGGTGCTAGCCTTCTGCTGGAAATGCTAGTTGCTCTAAAGTAGTTCTAAAGTCTTAACATTTTCTACCTTAAAGTAGAACTTCACACAAAAAAGGAAGTTTTGCTTGTTTGCAGCCTCCACCCCCCCCCCTGAATGACACATTTGGCACTTTTTTTTTGGGGGGGGGGGGGGCGGGTACCTCATTGTGACAGGTACCTGCTCCAACTTCCGGTCACGGCATTCTGAGCCGGAGGTTCAAACCCCTTCCTTCCAGTGCAGCCTTCTGGGACACATCACAGGTCCCAGAAGACTGCGACACCATTCACAAAGTGTTTCGCTCATGCTCAGTAGGAAACCGGCTGTGAAGCCGCAAGGCCTCACTGACAGCTTCCCTTCCTTAACCTCACTCCCAGTCTGATTATGTCAGTATTTCTGCGCTCAAAGCAGTACATTGTTTTCAATGGAAATATGTAGTTTTTTTTATTGTAGGTCTGTAATTCTTAGGAATAACTCACTGAAATCTGTCCGAACAAGAGTCTAGTAAACATCCCGGGTAGGATAAAACGTGAAACACGAAATCATAAATTATAATATAATAATCATAAAAAATAATAATATAATAATAATAAATATAATTCAAGAATATAATCAAACCAAAAACACTGAAATTTGAACATTTCTGAGTTCAGTCGCAAAATCGTTTTCAGTGTCTGATGAGGAATTTCCCCCACGAATCATTATCACTCAATTCTGCAAGTGGTTCTGATTTACTATCGCTGTTCTCTAGCCGGTCTAAAACCACTTTTGACCTAAAGGGACGCTTTTTGGACGCCATGGACGTTTCTCAGTTTCCAGGCAGAAAGAACAGTAAAAATGCAGGCAGGGCGCAGGACAAAGCACTCGGGACAAAATGTATGTGAAATGGTTTGATACAGGAATGTTATACTATGTGATTTTAGTGTATTGAGTGAATGTCACTTTTTTAAATTTTTTAAATTCCCGCCAGTTCCGTCCCCCGTATGTCCCGACGTCGCAGGGAACGGAACCTGGAAGACGGATGCCGACATCAGCCGGAGGAGCTGGCCGGGGATGCTGCAGGGGGGACATCGTCTGCTCCTATTTTCCCCGCGAGATACGGGGACCGCGGTCTCTTTGAGGGATTTGACCTTAGAAGAAAGAGGGACCCCACTGTCCACTCCTGGGAGAAAGACGCACCTCGCAGGAAGGCTACCTTTGGGGATTTGAGAATCTTATATGTCCTCTACTGACAACAAGAGGGTAATTGCAACCATATCCCCCAACAGAGTGTGGCACTGCTTTTGCACTAATGTCACGGATGTTATATTTTAGATTACACTGTGTGGTTTATACTTTCACGAATGCAGTGTTCTCTCACTAAGAGCACAGTATTGAGGTGATTCCATTTTCATTTATTCGTTTATTTATATTGATCACTGGTGTGATTGCATGACACCATTTCACAATACTATGTATTAAGGATAATGCACTATATTTTTTTCGTTTTTTGAGGATCGTTTGGATTGAGTAGGAAGATTTTGGATATCTTTTTGGATGTTTAACACACATTTGGATTATTGCTATATATTTTGAACATTATTTTTCTATTTTAATTTTTTTATTTTGGACTTTATTATACATTTTTGTGGACTGAGGTGTGGACATTTATGTATATGGGATTGTGGGAGAGGGTTACATTGGATTATTGAAAAGGTTTTTGTTATTTGCACTTTCAAGGGTGAAAGTTTGACTTTTCAGAAGGGAGTTATAGAGTATTGGTTTAATATTCCCGAGTGTAGCTCGGGGTTACCGCTTGTGGTGCTGAAACTTTACCCCGAGCTACACTCAGGAATACCGCCAGGGAGGTTAAAGAGGAGCTCCAGGTTCCACCAAAAAAAATAAAAGCCAGCAGCTACAAATCCTGTAGCTGCTGACTTTTAATATAAGGACACTTACCTGATAAGCACCAGCATACCAAGTAAAGGAAAATGGACGTGAAGCCTTGTGAACGGTCTCGTAGTCTTCTGGGACCTGTGAAGTATTTCAGAAGACTGCGGGGGGGCAAACCTTTGGTTCAGTTTCAGCTGGAACTGGGCCAGAAGTGGCAGCGGGTACCTGTCAAAACCAGGTACCAGCTCCCCTGCAAAAAGTGCCAAATGTGGCAGTGGAGGGGGCAAACAAGCGGAGCTTCCCCTTTTAGGTGGAGCCCTGCTTTAAGATACCGGTGCCAGCACCCAAAGCCGGTTGAAGAATCGGCTCGGGTTGTGACAGCACTGGATCCCTGGACAGGTAAGTGTCCTTTTTGTAAAAGTCGGCAGCTGCAGGATTTGGAGCTGCTGACTTTTAATTTTTGGAGCCTGGAGCTCCACTTTAATGCATTCTGTGCATTAACCACTTCAGCTCCAAGTCCATTCTGACATTTCTCTCCTACAAATAAAAAATCAGCATTTCTTTGCTTCTAAATTACTCAAAACCCCCAAACATTATATATTTTTTAAGCAAAAGCCCTACAGATTAAAATAGTTACATAGTTAGTCTGGCTGAAAAAAAGACAAAAGTCCATCCAGTTCAACCACAGAAAAAAAAAAAAAAATTTTTATAATCCTATACCCACAGTTGATCCAGAGGAAGGCAAAAAAACCCAGCAAAGCACGATCCAATTTGCACCTGCTGGGGAAAAAAAATTCTTTCCCGATCCCCCGAGAGACAATCGGATATTCCCTGGATCAATAGTGGGTGTTGCAATTTTTTTATGTCACTTGGATGAATTTTAATTCACAAACAACACAAAATACTACCCAAATTGCTGAGTAAAATATAAAAAGATGATGTTACATTGAGTAAATAAATGCTAACCCACAGGACTTCTCCTGAGCCTCTCCCATCCTTTGGAACTCCTTACCACAATCTGTCCAACTATCTCCTACTCTCTCCACTTTTAGGCAATCCCTGAAAACCCTTCTCTTCATAGAGGCCTACCCAGCCCCCACCTGACAACTTTTAGTTTCTCACTGTTCTGGACATTAAGACTGAACATTTTATAGATGGACAACTCTTATCCTGATCTTGACTAGCGACTCGAAATAATAATAATAACTACTGCCGTAGGGAACAGACACAAAAACATGCACTCAGCATCTTTCCAAATCACTGTTCTATTTATTCGGCGTGTTTGAAGTTTTTTTATACACACGGTTGCCTACGTATCACATTAATATTACCATTGTACTTTTATGGTAACTAGGGGCGTTACATAGGCAGGCTCATGTCTAATCAGGAGGGAATGCAAACGTAATGAAAACATTATTAGTTCCGTGTGCACAAGGAGTGCTGTACAATACACAGGCAACGCATACAAAATAAAATACAATTATATACAGAATTTACAAATTTCCTTTACAATCACCCACAGTTATTACCTTTTGTATCTCTTGACCCTTCCCTTTAGATTGTAGGTTCTAATGAACAAGGCCTTGATTCCTCCTGTATTGAACTGTATTTGTAACTGCCAATCCCTCCACTGGCCTCCACCCCTCTCTGCCAATCCCTCCACTGGCCTCCACTCAGTATCCTACATCCCTCTCTTCCTATCCCTCCACTGACCTCCACTCAGTGTCCTCCACCCCTCTCTACCAATCCATCCACTGGCTTCCACTCAGTGTCCTCCACCCCTCTCTGCCAATCCCTCCACTGACCTCCACTCAGTGTCCTCCACCCCTCTCTTCCTATCCCTCCACTGACCTCCACTCAGTGTCCTCCACCCCTCTCTACCAATCCATCCACTGGCTTCCACTCAGTGTCCTCCACCCCTCTCTGCCAATCCCTCCACTGGCCCCCACTCAGTGTCCTCCACCCCTCTCTGCCAATCCCTCCACTGGCCTCCACTCAGTGTCCTCCACCCCTCTCTGCCAATCCCTCCACTGGCCTCCACTCAGTGTCCTCCACCCCTCTCTGCCAATCCCTCCACTGGCTTCCCATTGCCCAACGGATAAAATTCAAAACATTAACAATAACATATAAAGCCAGTTATAACTCCACCCCAAATTACATCACCAATCTGGTCTCCAAATATCAAACTGTACTTTCCACTCCTCGCACGACCTTCTGCTCTCTAGCTCCCTCATCTCTTCCTCCCATGCTCGTCTCCAGGGCCTCCCCCATCCTCTGGAACTCTCTACCCCAATTTATCAGACTATCGCCTACTCCACTCACTTTTAGGCGATCTCTGAAAACCTCTCTCTTCAGGGAAGCCTATCCTGCCATCAGCTAATACTGGAATCTTCTATTCCTCCTACCAGTCCATCCCCCACAGTTACTACCTTTTCTACCACTAGCCCCTCCCTCTTAGATTGTAAGCTCCAAGGATCAGGGCCCTCCTATCTCTCTTGTATTGAACTGTATTGTTGCTGTATTGTCTACCTTTATATTGTAAAGCGCTGAGCAAACTGTTGGCGCTATATAAATCCTGAATTATAATAATAATATTCTCAAAAGCAGGCTTCAGCAATATCAGCCCCCATGATTTTCACATGACCAAGTTCTTTTTAAGTTTACACAGTTACATGGAAGGGGGACTAGAGTCCTACCCACTGGCTGAAAAATAATAAGAACTCACACACATGGATGCATTTGCCTGCACAATGTAAAACTGGGAGCATTTCGGCAACCTGAAGTCACAGGTAGTGCATACAACCCACTGCCACTGAGTGGGATCCATTGACTCTGAGCAGAGCAGAGAGGGCGAATAACAGGTCTGTGTCTGCTCAGTTTACATCCAACTGCCTTCCAATCTGATCCAACTAGATCAGGGGTGTCAAACTGGTGGCCCTCCAGCTGTTGCAAAACTACAAGTCCCATCATGCCTTTGGGAGTCATGCTTGTAACTGTCAATCTTGCAATGCCTCATGGGACTTGTAGTTTGGCAACAGCTGGAGGGCCACCAGTTTGACACCCCTGAACTAGATGGAAGGGGAACAGACGCTCTTCTGTTTTGTTTTTTCGGACTGGAGACAGGCGGGTGTCACAGTTTACATCCGCTGCTCCATAGAAGTGAATGGAGGGTCCGCCTGAAAAACTGACAGATGGACCCGATTGGACCGATCATGTTCAAGGGGCCTTAGGTTTCATTTACACATGTGGATGGGGGGGGGGGCAGTAAAAGCAGGCGGTTGAATGCCGGTTCACACTGATGCGGTGCAGGATTTGCAGCTATTCCTATGCATTTCCCGCACCACATCACAATCGCACTCCGTTCGTGCGAACCGATGGCGATGTCATACATCCCAGAAGTCTTCATGGGAGGAGGGGCTTTCTTAGATAAACACACCCTCCTTCCTGAGCTAAGGGCAGGTGGCTTCCAGATATCAGGAAGTAAATTCATCTGCCCTTACTTAAGATGGCCGCAGCCAGAAATGCTAGGGGGCTGTTTCACAAAGTGATTTCTCACTTTTTCACAGTAAACCGGCCCTTTGTTTAGAAAGTTTGGAGACCCTTGTGCTACATGAATCTTCTGCCCTTACTTAGGATGGCCACGGGCAGAAATGCCAGCAGGTGTTATTCAAGGCGAATTCTCAGCAAAATAAAGCATGGAGACATGGTGGGAGGAATTTGCTTTGAATATTAAAAATTAATAACAGTAGATATACACTGCATCTGAGCACCACAAGCCAAAAACTTTAATTCTTTTTTAATATTCAAAGCAAACTCCCCCCATCCATCCATGTCTCCATGCTTTACTTTGCTGAGAAATCGCCTTGAAAAACACCTCCTGGCATTTCTGCCCGTGGCCATCCTAAGTAAGGGCAGAAGATTCATGTGGCAAAGGGGTCTCCAAACTTTCAAAAACAAAGGGCTGGTTTACTGTCCTAACTTAAAGTGGAACTTTACTTTCTACTATTTTTAATCCTTTGCTGCTAGCATTAGTAAACAGATAGGAAAGTAGATCGTATTTACTGTTTTTTAACTTTTGTTTTTTAACAATTCATCACTTACTTCCTGGTTTCCAGGCCTAGACATGTGATGTCATGCATCCCAGCAGTCTTCAGGAGGGCAGGACGGGTTTTCTCACCTAAGCACACCCTCCTGCCTGCATGCATGCCCTAAGGGCAGATGGATTCAGGAAGTAAATGCCAAATGAATCATCTGCCCTTAATCAAAATGGCCATGGCCAGAAATGCTAGGGGGTGTGTTTCAACGTGATTTCTCAGCAAAATAAAGCATGGAGACATGGGTGGATGGGGGAGTTTGCTTTGAATAATAAAATGAATTAAACAGCATTTTTGGTTTGTGGTGCTCAGATGCAGGGTAGTTCCACTTTAAGGGGGCTGGACTGTGGCCATTGGGAGAAGAAAAGATTCCGACTTCAGTGAGAATAAACAACGCCCCATCTTTGGTGTCAGTGGGGGGAATTGTGCACCACCATTGGTGTCTTTGGGCCCCAACATTGACATCATTTGGAGAAATTACGCCCCTTTGTTGGTGTCATTGGGCCCCAATATTGGTGTCATTGGGAGGAATTGAGCCCCATCATAGGTGTCTTTGGGCCCCATCGTTGGTATCATTTGGATGAATTGTGCCCCATCATAGGTGTCTTTGGGCCCCGTCGTTGGTATCATTGGGATGAATTGTGCCCCATCATAGGTGTCTTTGAGCCCTGTCGTTGGTATCATTGGGATGAATTGTGCCCCATCATAGGTGTCTTTGGGCCCCTTCGTTGGTATCATTGGAATGAATTGTGCCCCATCATAGGTGTCTTTGGGCCCCATTGTTGGTATCATTGGGATGAATTGGGCCCCATCATAGGTGTCTTTGGGCCCCATCGTTGGTATCATTGGGATGAATTGTGCCCCATCATAGGTGTCTTTGGGCCCCGTCGTTGGTATCATTGGGAGGAATTGTGCCCCATCATAGGTGTCTTTGGGCCCTTTCGTTGGTATCATTGGGATGAATTGAGCCCCATCATAATGTGTCTTTGGGCCCCGTCGTTAGTATCATTGGGAGGAATTGTGCCCCATCATAAGTGTCTTTGGGACCCGTCGTTGGTATCATTGGGAGGAATTGTGCCCCATCATAAGTGTCTTTGGGACCCGTCGTTGGTATCATTGGGAGGAATTGTGCCCCACCGTAGGTTTCTTTGGGAGGTATACTGCCCCTTCATTGGAGTCAGAGGCGGAAATTATGCCCCATTGTTGGTATCAGTGGATAAAAATAGTGTGCCAAGGGCTGGATAAAAGCAAGCAAAGGGCCACATCTGGCCCCCAGGCTTCATTTTGGAGACCACTGATGTAGCATTTACTTCCTGGAATCCATCTACCCTTAGCTCAAGCATGCAGGTAGGACAGTGTACTTAGCTGAGAAAACCCCTCCTCCTCTCCTGAAGACTCCTGGGATGTATGACATCATTTGCCTAGGTAAGAAACCAGGAAGTAACTCAAGAAATGAAAAAAAAAAAAAGTTTAAAACAAGTAAACATTATATACTTTCCGATTTACTAATGCTATAAGGATAAGGATTGAAAATAGTCCATACTGATTAAGAGAGTGAAGTTCCACTTTAACCACTTCTAGTCCGGACACTTTCACCCCCTTCCTGCCCAGGCCAATTTTCAGCTTTCAGCACTATCACACTTTGAATGACAATTGCGCGGTCATGCAACACTGTACCCATATGAATTTTTTAGCATTTTTTTTAGACAGATAAAGCTTTATTTTGGTGGTATTTATTCACCGCTGGGATTTTTATTTTTTTGCTATATAAATGAAAAAGTCCAAAAATTTTGAAAAAAGTGTTTTTCTTATAAAATTTTCCAAATACATATTTCATCATAAATCTTGTCCAAAATTTATTCAGTTATCTTTTTAGTAAAAAAAAAAAAAATAACCCAAATTAGTTTATAACCAAAAATTATAATCTAAAAAAAAAAATGTTTACATTTTTATTTTATTATTTATGTTTTTGTTTTTTTTTTTTGTTTTAACATACTGCCACCCTAGTAGTACACTGTCACCATGGTGACACTACTACTTGTGGGGGGTGATGAAGATTTTTTTTTTTTTTTTTACACTGATTGCTTTTACACCCATAAAGAGTGTAAAAGCAATAATTTCTCCTTCTCTGTCTGCATTCTTGCAGCCATTGAGAAATGCTGCGTGAGCTGTGATTGGTCACAGATTGTCACATGGTACAAGGCTGTTGTGAATAGCCTTGTACCATGTGACCTGTGATCATTCACAGATTTCACACGTAGTAAGCAATCATGTCAGAAGTGACATCTTGCTTACCACTCTTCATGTGATCACTGATTGGCCAATCGGTGATCACATGATTGGGACCTCGCACAGAGGTCCCGTCCAACGATCTGTGTTCCACTGTATCCGGAGGACACAGCGGGCACTGGATCGTGGGGCTGCGCGCTCCCAGGGAGCGCGCACAGCTTGAAAATGTGGGTGCCGTTTATGAACGGCAACCCACCCCTGGAGTGCCACCGCCCTGCCGTTTTTAAACAGCATCCAGACAGGAAGTGGTTAAATAGAGTGTTTAATTTGTGCTGCTTAGATGCAGTGTAGGTCTGCTTTAAGCTGCCCATAGATATGAGCTGACAGTGAGATCTGGTGACAAGCCCATGTGGAGGGAGCAGACACACGTCAGCAGGCTGACCTCTCTTGGGTAATACGGGGTGACATCAGACGGGTCAGATAACCTGTGCCGATCGCTAAACTTTACATTGGGATAAGAGACACCGGCAGCGTCCATCTCTCCTCCTTATAGAAGTTTTATTTCTGACAAGTGATCACCTCTCTGTAAATAATTATGTAGAAAGGTTATGTATAGGATTCAGTACACTGCAGTGTATTTGCAGCTTAACAACTGACACTTCTTTGCTCCACACCCCATGCTTCCGGATTGCCTGTGTCTGATCTGGTGAGCAGCACACGGAAGTGAAGTCTGACTCATGACAACCCATGAGACATGGCCGGAGGCTTCCAATGCCAAGCCGTGTGTGCTGAGTGTGGAGACAAGCCGATGCAGAGTCCCAGCAGCTGGAAATACAAGACAACCTGTATACAGATCTAAGACAAATCTCATACAAAAAAAAAGGGGGGGGGGGGGAGGGTGGATTTACAAAAAAAGGCAAATAGAAGGGAATTTGCTCCAGAGCTTAGTAAATGAGGTAAAGCTTCAAGTATAACTAAAGACAGGGCTTGAGAAATTTGCTTTCAATCTAGGAGCCAGCTAAAAAAAGTTAGTTTTTTGTTTTTTAACCATTTGCCTTTCAGGCACTTTCACCCCTTCCTGCCCCCAGGCCAATTTTCAGCTTTCAGCACTCTCACACTTTGAATGACAATTGCTCGGTCATGCAACACTGTACCCAAGCTAGATTTTTGGCATTTTGTTCACACAACTACAGCTTTTTTTTTTTGGTGGTATTTAATCACCACTGGGGTTTTTAAAATTTTGCAAATAATTAATTTTTCTTCTTCACTGATGTGTGGTGAAGAGGCTGCACTGATGGGCACTGATAGGCGGCACTGATGAGGCAGAATTGATATGCTGCACTGATGGTCACTGATATACTGCACTGATGAGGAGGCACTGATGAGGATGTACTGATGGGCGCTGATAAGGCTGCACTGATATGCTGCACGTATGGGCACTGATAAGGCAGCATTGATGGGCACTGGTATGCTACACTGATGGTCACTAATAGGGCTGCACAGATAATCAGGCACTGATGAGGCTGCGCTGATGGGCACTGATAGGCGGAACTGAGGAGGCACTGATGAGGCTGTACTGATTGGTGCTGATGACGCTTCGCTGATGGGCACTGATTTGCTGCACTTATGGGCACTGACAAGGCTGCACTGATAAGGCAGCATTGATGGGCACTGATATGCTGCACTGATGGTCACTAATAGGGCTGCACAGATAATCAGGGCACTGATGAGGCTGCGCTGATGGGCACTGATAGGCAGCACTGATGAGGCTGTACTGATGGGTGCTGATGAGGCTTCTCTCATGGGCACTGATAGGCGGCACTGATGAGGCTGTACTGATGGGTGCTGATGAGGCTTCTCTGATGGGCACTGATATGCTGCACTTATGGTCACTGACAAGGCTGCACTGATAAGGCAGCATTGATGGGCACTGATGGGCACTAATAGGGCTGCACAAATAATCAGGGCACTGATGAGGCTGCGCTGATGGGCACTGATGAGGCTGTACTGATGGGCACTGATATGCTGCACTTATGGGCACTGATATGCTGCACTTATGGGCACTGATAGGTGGCACTGACAAGGCTGCACTGATAAGGCAGCATTGATGGGGCTGCACAGATAATCAGGACACTGATGATCAGTACCCTGAACATCAGTGTCAAATAATCATTTTGCAAATAATCAGGTGATTTAAACAGGAAGGCACTGCGATTCCTGTCTGAATCTTATTCGGTTTCCCTGTGGCTGCTGTGCGATTTGCAATGCGATTTGCGCCCATTCATTTGTATGGGCTTAAATCTAAATCTCAACAAACAAAGGTACTGGCAATCAGCATCGGCGAGTACTTGAGCATAGGTATCTATACTTGTACGCACCGATAAAAAAAAACAAGAAAAAAAAAAACACTGTATCGATGTATCCCTACTCATACAATAAATGTGCAAATTCTGTGTTGACACTGGAGCAGTAATAGAGGGGAAATCAATGGGACTCAGGTGCCAAGAAAAACTGACAGAGGTTATAAAAAAAAAAAAAAAAGGAGAGCTTTGCCCTTTGTCACAAAGAATACTTAATCACATGCAGGGGAAATTAAACATAAAACGCATCTTTGCTTGCATATGATTGGATGATAGAAGTCAGCAGCGCTTCCCATTATTCACTAAACTGGGAATAATGCCCCTGCAAAGTCCACAGTCTATTTGCCTTTAGTAAATCAAACCCACTGTGTTCAGATGTGTACAGTTTTGTATGCATCTGAATGCAGCATTAACCCCTTGATGCCGAGCGCACGCAAATATGAGGTCTCTCGGCGTCTGGGCCTTGACGCCGAGTGGCCGCATATTTGCGTGCAATTAGAAAATGCATATGTGCTGAGAGCGCACGCCCTGCGCGCTCCCAGCACATATGTCCGTGACTCACGGAAAGGTCCCGATCTCCCCTTTCGATCGGGACCTTTTCTGATCATGTGACCACCCTGACGGCGAATCACGGCGGTCACATGACCCTAAAATACCGCCCGCCTCCCTGCTTCTGAAACTCTTAAAGGGCTAGGAGGTGCCGTCGCTAAGAGGTTAAGGAAGTCCATGGGCTCAAGCACACAACTGTGTCTTGCAGCATAAAATTACGCTGCGTTCAGTAGCATACAATAAAAAAAAAACCCAAAAACTAGGATCCGTACATTCACCCATAATTAAAGAGTATGTAAACCCAACATTTCCTATTACTGATATGTTCCCGCTGTACCATGTACTTCTATGACAAAAAACTATCCTGTTCTCTTTGTGTCGCTTCCTTTTGTGAAATCCCTGGTGTTCCTGCCAGTCCCTCTGCTTTCCTATTAAACAATTTTTTTAAAAAAAACTGACCACACTAGGCAGGAGAGCACGGCATTGTCAGTTCTCTAGCTGTGCTAGGAACTCAGCCTGCTCTCCAATGATCAGACTTGTCCTGACACCCCCTCCATTCACTGGGAAGACCAGGGTGCTGCTGTTTCTCCTCCTTCAACTCTCTAAGCCCCTTATGCAGCTGAGAACAGCTGCCAGTATGTGATCACTTACAAACAAAAGAGGAAAAAAAAATATTCATAATGTTTTTTATATTTATACACAAATGTTTTTGTTTCATTTCTATTTTAAACGGAATGGGTTGTTTTCCAAGGTGAGGCTTTACTTATATTTAAGTTTGTGTAACATTTACATGCATACCAGAGTACAGCGGCCCCATTGTCTGTCCCTGCCGCTCAGGGTCGATACGTAACAATCATCGATGTGTAAGTCTGAGGTGCTGATAACACATTATTGATTTCACAATGAGTCACTCGTTTGGCATTTTGTAGGAGGAGCTAGTGCTCCTTATATATTACATTTTACAGGCCTTAGTCTCCCATCAGATCCGCTCTGATGACTAAAGGGGGGAGTGGCCCTGGTGAGACACAAAGTTGTCAAAGCTCCAGCAGGGGGCGGTGTGACATGTTTTGGCGCACTGCTTACTTTTTGTTTTTTCTTTTTAACCTCTTTACGCCGGCGCCTCCCGGCCCTTCAAGAGTTCCAGAAGCAGGGAGGCGGGACGGGGATTAAGGTCATGTGACTGCCGTGATGCATCGTCACGGCAGTCACATGATTGGGAAAGGTCCCGATCGAAAGGGGAGATCGGGACCTTTCCGTGAGTACCGGACATGTGGGCTGGGAGCGAGCAGGGCACGCGCTCTCAGCACATATGTCCTTTTTTAATAGACCGCAAATGTGCGGCCGCTCGGCGTCTAGGCTCAGACACCGGGAGGCCGCACATTTGCTTTCGGCCGGCGTGAAGGGGTTAACCCCTTCACGCCGGCACATCCCGGCCCTTCAAGAGTTTCAGAAGCTGGGAGGCGTGGCGGGGTTTAGGGTCATGTGACTGCCGTGACACGTAGTCACGGCAGTCACATGATCAGGAAAGGTCCCGATCGAAAGAGGAGATTGGGACCTTTCCGTGAGAACCGGACATGTGTGCTGGGAGCGCGCAGGACACGCGCTCTTGGCACGCGTCCTTTTTTAATAGACCGCAAATGTGCGGCCGGCGTCTGGGTGGCCGCACATTTGCGTTCAGCCGGCGTGAAGAGGTTAAAGAGTAACTCCACTTTTTTTGAGAAGAAAAAAAAAAAAACATTCCCCTCTGGGTGATCTATGTACACTTCAGGGATTTTAACAAACTTTGTTGCCAGCTTCTTACCTTTTGTTATTCTTAAAAACAATCGCTGTTTTGAGTCTGTGTCCATGCACAGAGTGAATCTAATGGGAGTGATTTTATAATTATTATCAATCAGCTGCTGCACACACAGGGCTCTAATGAAGAAAGTGGCAGGGTCTGCACCCTTAGAGATGGGATTTCCCTTCGGGAGTATCTCACCAAAAGTGACATTTTTGTTGCAGGGGATTCCCAAAATCAGACTTGTATTTTAGCGCAGACACCAGGAAAGATCAGGAGCCAAATCACACAAACAGGAAATGACATATCTGGGGGGAGTTCTGTATCCCATCTGTGTACAGAAGGCCTCCAGATCGCCAAGTTGCATTTTACAGAAAATGACAGCGCTGCAAAGGAACGGTCATTTCTATAACATTGAATTACAACATGACTTGTGTTACAATTGTATAGGTTATATTATTATCTTTTTAATTTGCTAATTTTTTTCCCACGGAAGTGGAGTTACCCTTTAAATTTATTTGAAGCGTTGCATAGTGACACTTCACTCATGTCTCTGCATGACAGCACAGTGCCTTGTGATGTGCCACCCAGTGGGGGAGATTTACTGAAACTGGAGCACTCCGAATCTGGTGCAGCTGTGCATGGCAGCCAATCAGCTTCTAACTTCAGCTTGTTCATTTACCCCCAGTTCACACCATCAAACCCGCCCCGCAGGCCAGAGTACTTGGTGTCATTCTGGACTCCAACCTATCCTTCCAGCCCCAAGTCCAATCACTAACAAACTCGTGCAGACTCCACCTCCACAACATCGCCAAAATCCACACGTTCCTAACCCCAGAAACCACTAAACATCTCATCCACTCCCTCATCATATCACGACTCGACTACTGCAACTCCCTCCTCACTGGCCTGCCTCGCCGCTGGCTATCCCCGCTTCAGTCTATCCTGAATATGGCAGCCAGACTCATTCACCTTTCTTACGGCTCCATCTCCGCCACCCCCCTCTGCCAATCCCTCCACTGGCTTCCGATTGCGCAACGGATCAAATTCAAAATCCTAACACTGACGTACAAAGCTGTCCACCATACTGCCCCGAACTACATCACTGACCTAATATCCAAGTACCGCCCAACAGGCACACTCCGCTCCTCACAAGACCTCCTTCTCTCTAGTTCCCTGGTCTCCTCCTCCCATGCCCGCCTCCAGGACTTCTCCAGGGTGTCACCCATCCTCTGGAACTCCCTACCCCAACCCATCAGATTATCACCTACTCTCCTCTCCTTTAGGCGCACCCTGAAAACCCATCTCTTCAGGGAAGCCTACCCCACCCCCTGCTAACTGTCGACCTCCTCCACTCTTCCTACCACTCCATCCCCCACAGCTATCTCCTCCTGTGCCACCATCCCCTCCCTCCTAGATTGTAAGCTCCAAGGAGCAGGGCCCTCAATCCCCTCATGTTTTGCATTGTATTGGTATTGTTCTGTCACATGTTCTGTCCCCCTCTGTAATGTACAGCGCTGAGCGAACTATTGGCGCTTTATAAATACTGTATAATAATAATAATAATGTGGCCGCACAGGCCGCTTTTTGCTCAGGCACAAGAGTGCATTCATTTGAATGGACACCCATGACACGCAGGGAAGAAGTCCCGGCACTTCTTTGGAAAACACAACCCGCACAGGAACCTCAGTTCCCAGTACGGCTGCGTTTCCCAGTGCAGGCGGCGTGCCATTAGAATTAATGGCACCCATCCGCAGGTATGCAATGCTCTGTGCGGGTGGTGCGGCTGCACGGATTTTCGTGCGGATCCGCAGCGGCACCACCAGCACAGATGTGAACTTAGAGTTAGGTTCTGACAATGAAACCTGGAAGCGGATTGATTTCTAAGCAGAGCTGCACCAGATTTTGCACCGTGCAGATTCAGTAATTAACCCCCCGTGTGCTTTGGAAGAAAGACACGTTGCATTTTTCCACACTAGCCTTGTGTGACCAGGGCACAGAGAACGCAATTGTTTTCTATGGCAGCTGATTTACTAAAACTGGAGAGTGCAAAGTCTGGGGCAATTCTGCATAGAAACCAATCAGCTTCCAGGTTTTATTGTCAAAGCTTCATTGCAAACTGAAGTTAGAAGCCGATTGGTTGCCGTGCACAGCTGCACCAGATTCTGAGTGCCCCGGTTTTAGTAACTCTTCCCCTGTGTGTCCTTGCGGTGATCAGCATTTATCCAGTGCAAAAGAAACACGGGTGACCGCTCATAGTGCGAATGAGCCCCTAAGGTGACATTAAAGTGGAGTTCCACCCAAAAGGGGAAGTTCCGCTTTAAAGATTGGAAAGATTGGTCCCCTGCTCCCCATTAAGGATTTTTTTTTGAGGAAGTGGGAACGGGTACCCGAATTTGACCCAAATCTGTATTCTTCAAGTAGAACGAAAAGGCAAAACCTTTCTCTTTTTTCATTTTGAATACAATAAGGGAGGGTCATAACCTCTGTCAGTAGTTTTTTGCCATCTGTGTCCCCACTGGGGAGATTTACCTTCACTTCCTGTGCCTTAGCCAAACAGGAAGTGAGAGGAAATCCCCAGTAGTCACCAGAATTAGTGTACCCATTAGAAGATTCTTTTACGTTTGGAAATAATGGTCACCAAGACCATTAGAGAGGGTGAATCTCCCTAACGGGGACACAGACAGCAATAAAAACCTGAAAGGGTTTCTAATCCCTCTCCACTCTATCCAAAACTAAAAGGAAAAAGTTTTGCCTTCAATTACAGTAAACTTTAACTTAGAAAAGTCCCTTCTATTGTTCTCAGCCTCCTCCAAATTCCCCTCTTTTTTTTTTAGCTGCTGACTTCCTGTTAGAGGGTAGCACCTGCTCTTGCTCCCTCCCGAGATGTACTATAGAATGGGACTCCAAACTTTGCAAACAGAGGACCAGTTTACTGTCCTTCAGACTTTAGGGGGGGCAGACCGTGGGAGTAAAGGAATTAAATAACTGTGGTCAGTAAGAGGAGGAACACCGCCCCATCATTGGTGTCAGTGGGGGGGGAATACCGCCCCATCGTTGTCACCAGTGGGAGGAATAGTGCCCCATCATTGGTATCAGTGGAAGGAGTAGTGCCCCATCATTGGTATCAGTGGGAGGAATAGTGCCCCATCATTGGTGTCAGTGGGAGGAGTAGTGCCCCATCATTGGTATCAGTGGGAGGAGTAGTGCCCCATCATTGGTATCAGTGGGAGGAGTAGTGCCCCATCATTGGTATCAGTGGGAGGAGTAGTGCCCCATCATTGGTATCAGTGGAAGGAGTAGTGCCCCATCATTGGTATCAGTGGGAGGAATAGTGCCCCATCATTGGTGTCAGTGGGAGGAGTAGTGCCCCATCATTGGTATCAGTGGGAGGAGTAGTGCCCCATCATTGGTATCAGTGGGAGGAATAGTGCCCCATCATTGGTATCAGTGAAAGGAATAGTGCCCCATCACTGATGTCAGTGGGAGGAATAGTGCCCCATCATTGGTGTCAGTGGGAGGAGTAGTGCCCCATCATTGGTATCAGTGGGAGGAGTAGTGCCCCATCATTGGTATCAGTGAAAGGAATAGTGCCCCATCATTGGTGTCAGTGGGAGGAATAGTGCCCCATCATTGGTGTCAGTGGGAGGAATAGTGCCCCATATTTGAGGTCAGTGGGAAGAATAGTGCCCCATCATTGGTGTCAGTGGGAAGAATAGTGCCCCATCATTGGTGTCAGTGGGAAGAATAGTGCCCCATCATTGGTATCAGTGGGAGGAATAGTGCCCCATCATTGGTATCAGTGGCAGGAATAGTGCCCCATCATTGGTGTCAGTGGGAGGAATAGTGCCCCATCATTGGTGTCAGTGGGAGGAATAGTGCCCCATCAATGGTGTCAGTGGGAGGAATAGTGCCCCATCATTGGTGTCAGTGGGAGGAATAGTTCTCCAAGGGCAGGAAAAAGGTAAGCAAAATGCTGCATGTGGCCCGTGGAGCACAGTCTGAAGAGGCAGGAGAGAGCAAGAAAGGGTGGCTACATTCTTACATACAGTGGGACCATGGAGAACGAACGTAGCCACCCTCTGACCGAATGTCAGGAGCTAATAAAAGGAATTTGTATATTTGGAGGAATCTGAAAGCAATAGAAGGGAATTTTCGGCGTTAAGAATGCACACTGGAGTAGATTATTTTGTCTTTACAACAGAGTTTAGTGTCACTTTAAGACCTATGGGGGCATGTAGCCACTGTGCAGCGTTTCAGGGCTTGTTCACTCTTGCTTTGCAATGTACATTGAGATCGCTCTTCAGACACCATTAACCCCATCAGGGAGATTCACCGTCTGCTGCTGAACTGCTTACTGTTATCACCGACAGTGAAAGAAAATCCAAAATTGGGTTGTTGCCAGGAAAGGAGGGGAAATCTTCCAATGGGGACACTAGTTCTACTGACAAACTGGGGATTTCCTCACTTTGCAGGGATTTCCTCTCACTTCCTGTTTTGGCTATGGGACAGGAAGTGAAGGAAAATACCCCCAATGGGGCACAGATGGCAAAAATAAATAAATCTGACAGGAGTTATACCCTCAATTACTCTATCCAAATTGAAAAAAGAAAAAAAAAAAAGAAGTTGTGCCTTTAGTTCTACTTTAGCCATTCAAACCCTGCCCCAGCCTGCTGCCACCACAGCCATTGCACGTGGCTGCGTGGCACTTGTAGAGCGGCCCTATTCACTTGAATGGGTCATTTTTGGTGTGAAGTACACCAGCTGAAAGTGATAGGGAGTGTAATTCCTGCAGCAAATCAAAGAAATGCAGGCATGGCATGTGCATTCCCTGGCCACTGCCGCAGGTAAAGGGGGAACAGTTGGGGGTGGTAAAAGCGTGGCTCAACCACATGGTTTTAATGCCCCATCCCCCTCCCCCAACCTTATGTGTAAAAGAGTCATTAGTGCACCACGGAGGCGCAGCGTCCAATCAAATTCTATGGCGGGCTGCAGCTGAACACTGTACCAAGTCATTCCCACATTTAGGGCCCTGTGTGTTCAGAAGACCACCCATGTTCCGGCACACTTTCCTGAACACACAGGGCCCCAAGATACCCCATAGGCATTGAGCCTAGAGCCTCACTGACACTTTCAGTCTGGCAGTGATATAAAAGGTCTCATTCACACCTGAGCGTCGTGAGAATTTGTGTTCCTGCTATGGATGCACCGAATATATCAAAAGGAGCAGGAGCTCCTTTTTTGGGCGAGCAACGTGCATACGGTAGCCCCATTCAAGTGAATGGGCTGGCCCAACGCAACACGCAAAATCCTGTGAGAATTGTATTGTGAAAATTGCGTAGCGGGAATGCTGGCTTACGTTGTGTGAATGAGGCCTTCATGGCCAAACGCTTGACGCGGCTAGACACGTTACACACGTATACAAGCTCAAGTGCTTTCTCTCTGCCAAAATGCTACTCCAGGAGGAAAGGCTTCTAGGAGGGATAGAGACATGTTCAGTGTGCATGACGCTCCAATCACTTTAGCCCCGGGCCATTTCTGGCACTTTTTTTTTACATGTTAAAATCAGTAATTATTGCTAGAAAATGGAATATATATTATATATATATATATATATATATATATACACACACACACACACACACAAAGTGGGGATCGAACGTTTGGGCACCCCAGCTAAAAATTTGTATTAATGTGCATAAAGAAGCCAAGGAAAGATGTAAAAATCTCCAAAAGGCATCAAATTACAGATTAGACATTCTTATAATATGTCAACAAAAGTTAGATTTTATTTCCATCATTTACACTTTCAAAATAACAGAAAACAAAAAAATGGCGTCTGCAAAAGTTTGGGCACCCTGCAGAATTTATAGCATGCACTGCCCCCTTTGCAAAGCTGAGACCTGCCAGTGTCATGGATTGTTCTCAATCATCGTCTGGGAAGACCAGGTGATGTCAATATCAAAGGTTTTAAATGCCCAGACTCATCTGACCTTGCCCCAACAATCAGCACCATGGGTTCTTCTAAGCAGTTGTCTAGAAAACTGAAACTAGTTGATGCTCACAAAGCTGGACAAGGCTATAAGAAGACAGCAAAGTGTTTTCAGATGTCAATATCCTCTGTTCGGAATGTAATTAAGAAATGGCAGTCATCAGGAACAGTGGAAGTTAAAGCAAGATCTGGAAGACCAAGAAAAATATCAGACAGAACAGCTCGCAGGATTGTGAGAAAAACAATTAAAAACCCACGTTTGACTGCACGATCCCTCCAGAAAGATCTGGCAGACACTGGAGTTGTGGTACACTATTCCACTATAAAGAGATACTTGTACAAATATGGTCTTCATGGAAGAGTCATCAGAAGAAAACCTCTTCTACGTCCCCACCACAAAAATCATCGTTTGAACTTTGCAAATGAACATATAGACAAGCCTGATGCATTTTGGAAACAAGTTCTGTGGACCGATGAGGTTAAAATTGAACTTTTTGGCCAGAATGAGCAAAGGTACATTTGGAGAAGAAGGGGCACAGAATTTAATGAAAAGAACCTCTGTCCAACTGTTAAGCATGGGGTTGGATCAATCATGCTTTGGGGTTGTGTTGCAGCCAGTGGCACAGGGAACATCTCATGAGTAGAAGGAAAAATGGATTCAATAAAATTTCAGAAAATTTTGGATGGTAACTTGATGCCATCTGTGAAAAAGCTGAAGTTAAAGAGAGGATGGCTTCTACAAATGGATAATGATCCTAAACACACCTCGAAATCCACGGGGGATTACATCAAGAGGTGTAAGCTGAAGGTTTTGCCATGGCCTTCACAATCTCCTGACCTCAACATAATTGAAAATCTGTGGATAGACCTTAAAAGAGCAGTGCGTGACAGACAGCCCAGAAATCGCGAAGAACTGGAAGACTTTTGTAAGGACGAATGGGCAAAGATACCTCAAACTAGAATTGAAAGACTCTTGGCTGGCTACAAAAAGCGTTTACAAGCTGTGATACTTGCCAAAGGGGGCAGTACAAGATATTAACTCTGCAGGGTGCCCAAACTTTTGCAGATGCCATTTTTTTGTTTTCTGTTATTTTGAAAGTGTAAATAATGGAAATAAAATCTAACTTTTGTTGACATATTATAAGAATGTCTAATCTGTAATTTGATGCCTTTTGGAGATTTTTCCATCTTTCCTTGGCTTCTTTATGCACATTAATACACATTTTTAGCTGGGGTGCCCAAACTTTCGATCCCCACTGTGTGCGTGTATGTATATATATATATAATAATATAGGCAGAGGCCCTAGAGAATAAATTGGTGGTTTTTGCATTTTTTAATCACTTTAGCCCCAGGCCATTTCTGGCACTTTTTGTTTACATGTTAAAATCAGTAATTTTTGCTAGAACATGGAATATATATATATATAAAAAAAACATAGGCAGGGGCCCTAGAGAATAAATTGGTGGTTTTTGCATTTTTTATGTCACGCAGTATTTACGCAGCAATATTTCAATTATTTGCTATTTTTGGGGGAAAATACACTTTTTTAATATTTTTGCGAGAAAATACAATACATACCCCAATTTGTTTGTAAAATATAAGAGACGATGTTACGCCGCGTAAATAGATAAAAAACATGTCACGCTTTATAACTGCGCACGCCCGTGCAATGGTGACAAACGGCGTAAATTTCACTGTCCATAGGCGACGCTTTAAAAGTCTTTACAGGTGACCACCTTAGATTTACAGAGGAGGTCTGGAGCTAGAATTACCGCCCATTATCTGAAGATCGGGGCGATACCTCACGTGTGGTACAATCGCTGTTTTCATGCGTGCGGGACCGACGTGTGTGTTCGCCTTTGCACGCGCGCATGGGGCACGGGGGCACTTTTTTTTTTTTATTTGTACATTTTAAATTTTTTAACCACTTTTATTGCTGCCACAAGGAATGTAAACATCCCCGTGACAACAATAGACACATGACAGGTACTCTTTATGGAGGGATCTGTGGTCTATGAGACCCCAAATTCCTCCTCTGCACTTGAAATCATTTGGAACACCAAGATCGGCGTTTTTGAATGCTTTCAGATTTTTAGCAATGGCGCCGAAAGTTTAAAATTAAACCGTAAGAAAGCCCCTCCTCCCATGAAGACTTCTGGGAAGTATGACATCACCATCGGTTCGCACGAACGGAGTGCGATTGTGATGTGGTGCAAAAAATGCATAGGAATAGGTGCAAATCCTTCACCGCATCAGTGTGAACCGACATTCAACCACCTGCTGTTACTGCTCCCCCATCCCCACGTGTAAATGAAACCTTGAAGATGACCGTTCCAATCGGGTCTGTCAGTTTTTCAGGCGGATCCTCCCTTCACTTCTATGGAGCAGCGGATGTAAATGGACTTGTGTCCGGTGACACCCGCCTGTCTCCAATCCAATCCGAAAAAAAAAAGACAAAACAGAAGGGCGTCTGTTCCCCTTCCATCTAGTTCAGGGGTGTCAAACTGGCTGCCCTCCAGCTGTTGCCAAACTACAAGTCCCATGAGCCATTGCAACATTGACAGTTACAAGCATGACTCCCAAAGGCAGAGGCATGATGGGACTTGTAGTTTGACAACAGCTGGAGGGCCACCAGTTTGACACCCCTGCCGTAAGTGATGTCAGGTCATTGCTTCCAGGTTCACAGTCGATTCCGGATTTATTCGGCTGTCCGGCCAGCTGCTGGACGTGCTGGCTAGTCGTTCAGGACGGGAGATCCTGAGATAGCAGCGGGAGCCAGTGGCTGGGGAGGGGACTGGAACGTCCCTTCCTGCTGCTTGTACAAGAAAGCCAACTGCCGGCAGGAATCACTTATTTATTTATTTCAGGTACTTATATAACACCATCAATTTACACAGCACTTTACATATATATTGTACATTCACATCAGTCTCTAACCCTCAAGGGGCGTACAATCTAAGGTCCCTAACTCACATTCATGCATACACATACTAGGGACAATATAGACAGGAGACAATTAACATACCAGCATGTCTTTGGAGTGTGGGAGGAAACCGGAGTACCCGGAGGAAACCAACGCAGGCACAGAGAGAACATGCAAACTCCAGGCAGGAGGTGCCATGGTTGGGATTCGAACCAACGACCCGAGTACTGCCAGGTGGAAGTGCTAACCATTTAGGCATTGTGCTGCCCATATCACTTCATGACAACCACGGAAATTGCAGGGGAGCACAGGTACGCCGCCGGTCCAGAATTGGTTAATCATTTACCGCCCACTCGCAGGAAATTTACTGTAAGCAGGCGGCTAATGTAAAAAATATATTTCCAGCTTTTTTCTGGGTTTGGGGTGCGCATGCCCCTTGCTGATGGACTGGACACAGCACAAGGTTTTTCAGCAGGTTTCTGCTAATAATTACGGCTGAAACTTGCTGATCGGCTGTAGCCAATCACAGCACAGAGTCCTGTGTTTACAAACACACTGAGCTCTGCACACAGACTGTGATCTCGCTGTTTGTCTTCCAGTGTTCATTTTGTCGACGAAAACTAAAACAATTCAGATGACTAAAGTACGACTAAAACTAAACTGAAATCTGACGTCAAACTTTACACTGGTTTCTTCTCCCTAAAAAGCAGGGAGAAAAAGCAGCCAGATCCGTGAGCAGGCACACAGTTAACCCCTTGATGTCCCCTGGATGGTAAAGTGGTTGTGAAGGCTGAAGGTTTTTTGCCTTCATGCATTCTGTGTATGAAGGTAAAAAAAAACGTTTGTGTGCAGCATTCCCCCAGTCTCCCCTAAGTCCTCCTGCACACGGGACGTTTTTACAGCGGCTGCATTTGGCGTTTTTTTGTACAGGCAGTAAACCCCCCCCCCCAGCATGTTATCCTTTGTGCCTGTACACACATAAGTTTTAATCAGCGTTTTTTTGGCAGGGGCTGTTTTTGGCTGGAAAAGCCCCAGAAATAGTGGGTTTCTAGCGGAGTTTTTTAGATTTAAAAACGCAGTAAAAAGCGGGAAATTAGCGTTTTTGGACTTTTTTTGAGCAAAATAAAAAAAAAATTGGGGGGGGGGGGGGGCTGGAGGGGTAAGAAAACGGCGGTCACATGATCGAGAAAGGTCCCGATCGAAAGAGGAGAGCGGGACCTTTCCATGAGTACCGGACATGTACTGGCAGCGCGCAGTGCGTGCGTTCTCAGCACATATGTTTTTTCTTAATAGAAGGCAAATGTGCGGCTGCTCGGCGTCCAGGCCCAGATACCGGGAGGCCGCACATCTGCATTCGGCCGGCATGAAGAGGTTAAAACACACACAAGTAAGAATGGGCGCATGGAATTTGCAGCGTTTTCAGTGCGAACTCCGCACCGCATCAGAATCGCACCACGTTCATGCGAACCGATGCGGGGGTGTATGTTAACAACACCCTGAAAGCGGTCCGCAAAATGCAGTGCGATGTGCAGAATCGGATCGCATAGGTGTGAATACCCATGCGATCCGATTCTAGTGCACACCCAAAAAAGGGTTCTGCATGTTTTTGGTGAGATTAGACCCATACAAAATGTACGGCTCCGATCGCACCGCACACAGATCGCATGTGATTGGCGCAGGAATGCGGTGCGGTTCTGGTGCGAATCACACGCGATATATCGCACCGCATATATGTGAACCCGGGCTTGGTGATGTCAAGTGTCAGTTAGTGACTTTCCCAGCCAGTATCTGTTAGCACCAGATTGCCCGCCGCTCTATCACAGTCCCACTATAAGTCGCTGATCACCGCCATTACTAGTATAGCGCCATAGCTGCGTATATCCCAGTATTATTATACAGAATTCATATATTATTAGACAGGATTTATATACATTATTATTATTATACAGGATTTATATATTATACAGGATTTATATTTATTATTATTATTCAGGATTTTTTTTTTATTATTATTATTATTATACAGGATTTATATATTATTATTATTATAAAGGATTTATATATTATTATTATTATAAAGGATTTATATATTATTAATATTATACAGGATTTATTATTATTATTATTATACAGGATTTATATATTAATATACAGGATTTATTTATTATTATTATACAGGATTTATATTATTATTATTATTATTATTATTATACAGGATTTATATATTATTTTTATACGGGATTTATTATTATTATTATTATTCAGGATTTATATTATTATTATTATACAGGATTTATATATTATTATTATTATACAGGATTTATATTATTATTATAATACAGGATTTATATATTATTTTTATACGGGATTTAATTATTATTATTATACAGGATTTATTTATTATTATACAGGATTTATATATTATTATACAGATTTATTATTATTATTATTATAAAGGATTTATATATTATTATTATTATTATACAGGATTTATATATTAATATACAGGATTTATTTATTATTATTATACAGGATTTATATTATTATTATTATTATACAGGATTTATATATTATTTTTATATGGGATTTATTATTATTATTATTATTATACAGGATTTATATACATTATTATTATTCAGGATTTATATATTATTATTATTATTATAATACAGGATTTATTTATTATTATTATACAGGATTTATTTAATATTATACAGGATTTATATACATTATTATTATTATTATTCAGGATTTATATATTATTATACAGATTTATTATTATTATTATTATACAGGATTTATATATTATTATTATTATTATACAGGATTTATATATTATTATTATTCAGGATTTATTTTTTATTATTATTATACAGGATTTATGGCGCCAACAGTTTGCTCAGCGCTTTACAATATAACGGGGGACAATACAGCAACCATACAGTTCAATACAAGAGGGATAGGAGGGCCCTAATCCTGGGAGCTTACAATCTAGGAGATTTACCCCATTGTTTGTAGACACTACAACTTCCACATAAACCAATCAATATACACGGATTGGGATTTTTTTTTTTACCGAAGACATGTCGCAGAATACATTTAGGCCTCTATTTATGAAGAAATGTCATTTTATTGGATATGTTTTATAGCAGAAAATATTTTTTTTCAAAATGTTCGTTCTGTTTTTTGTTTATATCACCAAAAATAAAAAAAACAACTCAGTGTTGATTAAACACCAGCAAAAGAAAGCTCTATTGGTGACAAAAAGTGATATAAACTTGGCTTGTGTACAGCGCAGCGGCGGACTGACAACTCCTGGGGCCCCCGGGCAATAGGGGATCATGGGGCCCCTGTGTCCTTGCCCACACTCAAAGCACACCCAAAAAAGCCTAAAAAAAAAAAAAAAAAAAAAAAAAAAGGTACCAGGGGCATTTCGTGGGGCCCCCTACTGACCCCGGGCTGAGTGCTCGAATGGCGAATGGTCAGTCCGCCCCTGGTACAGCGTTGCATGACCGCGCAATTACCAGTTAAAGTAGCACAGAGCTGAATAGCAAAAAAAAAGCCCTGGTGATGACGGGGTCAAACCTCCCGGCGCTGAAGTGGTTGTCGGCGGCAGATCCCCCCCTTCCCGGCGCGATGTATTCGTGGCCACCAAGTGGCGCGGTACCGCTGCGGTTTTGGTAAAAGTTGCGTCTTTTTGTGCGTTTGGCGCTCCACTGAAGCGGAAATGGGCAAAAACGCGCGTACTCCATACAGCGGCCGGGGAGGATTTGTACACAAACTGCGGCAAATATGACCCTGGTATTGCGCGCGGTGGGCGGAACCGCCGAACGCAACGCATTCACGTGAACGAGGTTGCGTCACAGCTGCGTGCAATGCAGACGGTCGCCGTGGGCCTCTGAGGGTTAAAATGGGCATGTAGGGGGTGGCACGGTGCCCCCCGGAGGGTGTCCCGGGGGTGTGGGGAGGTAAGTACACCTACAAGGCTCCTGACAACAACACATGTCCCCCAAATCCGGTCATGGAGGGTGACACGTGTCCCCGGACATCCCAGAATAATAACGGGGGAATTCTATCACATCAGCCCGGAATGTCACCAACCTATACCGTGTCCTCTCCTCACTCCCGATCAACAAGTGCCCGGATGTAGAGCGGGAGCGGGGGGGATGGGGGGCACTTACCTCAGATCTATGATGGTGGTGGTAGGGGGGGTCACTTACCTCTCATAGCAGAGGCGGAGCAGGAGGAAGGCCAGGGCCAGCGGCAGGGTGACATAGAGCTGGGCGGGGGACACGGCTCCGGTCCCCTCACTGTTCTCCAGATCCTCCCAGCTGTAATTACACGGCAACCAGATCCGATCCCACCAGAACCAGTCGGTCAGTGTGTGAGCGGCCATCCTGAGAGGAGAGACCGACAGAGAGAGAGGTGAGGAGAGGAGGAGGGGGGAGGGGAGGAGAGGTGAAGGAGTAGGAGGAGGAAGGGGGCAACACCGAGGAGGGAGAGAGAGAGAGAGGAGACCTCACCGCACAACTCTCCTCTCCTCACACAGACGGACGGGGGAGGGGGCGGAGCAGGAGGGTTTTTCCTTTTTTTTTTTATTCAGCTTTATAAAGAGGAAAAAGAATCGAAAGACGACAGAGAGAGAAAACACTGAGATAGAGAACACCGAGAGAGAGAACACCGAGAGAGAGGGAGGAAAGAGAAAACACTGAGAGAGGAGAGAGAGAACAGAGAGAGAGAACACAGAGAGAGAGAGATCACTGAGAGAGAGGAGAGAGAGAACACTGAGAGAGAGGGAGGAAAGAGAAAACACTGAGAGAGGAGAGAGAGAACAGAGAGAGAGAACACAGAGAGAGAGAGATCACTGAGAGAGAGGGAGGAAAGAGAAAACACTGAGATAGAGAACACAGAGAGAGAGGAGAGAGAGAGAACACTGAGAGAGAGGGAGGAAAGAGAAAACACTGAGAGAGGAGAGAGAGAGAGAGAACACAGAGAGAGAGATCACTGAGAGAGAGGAGAGAGAGAACACTGAGAGAGGGAGGAAAGAGAAAACACTGAGAGAGGAGAGTGAGAACAGAGAGAGAGAGAGAACACAGAGAGAGGGAGGAAAGAGAAAACACAGAGAGGAGAGAGAGAACACAGAGAGAGGAGAGAGAGAGAACACAGAGAGAGAGGAGAGAGAGAGAACACAGAGAGAGAGGAGAGAGAGAGAACACAGAGAGAGGAGAGAGAGAACAATGAGAGAGGGAGGAAAGCGAAAACACTGAGAGAGGAGAGAGAGAACACAGAGAGGAGAGAGAACACTGAGAGAGAAGAGAGAGAGAACACTGAGAGAGGAGAGAGGGAACATTGAGAGAGAGAGGAGAGAGGGAACATTGAGAGAGAGAGGAGAGAGAGAACATTGAGAGGAGAGAGAGAACATTGAGAGAGGAGAGAGAGAACATTGAGAGAGAGGCGAGAGAGAACACTGAGAGAGAGGCGAGAGAGCACTGAGAGAGAGGGAACAGAGAGAGAGGAGAGAGAACATTGAGAGAGGCGAGAGAGAACACTGAGAGAGAGGAGAGAGAGAACACTGAGAGAGAGAGGAGAGAGAGAACATTGAGAGAGAGAGAGAACACTGAGATAGAGAACACTGAGGGAGAGAGAGGGGGAGAGCACTGAGATAGAGAACACAGAGAGGAGAGAGAGAGAGCACTGAGAGGGAGAGAGAGAACACTGAGAGAGAGGAGAGAGAGAGAACAGAGAGAGGTGAGAGAGAACACAGAGAGAGAGGGGAGAACCCAGGGAGAGAGAGCACTGAGAGAGAGGAGAGAGAGAACACAGAGAGGAGAGAGAGAAAGACACAGAGAGAGAGAACACAGAGAGAGGAGAGAGAACACCGAGAGAGAGGAGAGAGAACACTGAGAGAGGAGAGAGAGAAACAGAGAGAGAGAGAGAACACAGAGAGAGAGGAGAGAACTCTGAGAGAGAGAGGAGAGAGAACACAGAGAGAGAGAACACTGAGAGAGAGAGGAGAGAGAACACTGAGAGAGAGAACACAGAGAGAGAGGGGAGAGAGAACACAGAAAGAGAGAACAGAGAGAGAGAGGAGAGAGAACACCGAGGGAGAGAGGAGAGAAAGAGCACCGAGAGAGAGGAGAGATGGAACACCGAGAGAGAGGGGGGAGAGAACACAGAGAGAGCACTGAGAGAGAGGAGAAAGAACACACAGAGTGAGAGGAGAGAGAGAAGGGAGAGCGAGAACACAGAGAGAGGAGAGAGAGAACACAGAGAGAGAGAACACAGAGGGGGAGAGAGAGAGAGAGAACACACTGAGACAGAGAGGAGAGAACACTGAAAGAGAATAGAGAGGAGAGAGAGAGAACACAGAGAGAGGAGAGAGAGAACACAGAGAGAGGAGAGAGAAAACACTGAGAGGAGAGGGAGAACACAGAGGGAAAGGAGAGAGAGAACACTGAGGGGAGAGAGAGAACAGAGAGAGAGAGAAGAGAGAACACAGAGAGAGAGCACTGAGAGAGAGAGGAGAGAGAACACAGAGAAAGGAGAGAGAACACTGAGAGGGGGGGAACATAGAGAGAGAGGAGAGAGAGAACACCAAGAGAGATAGAGGAGAGAGAGAACATTGAGAAATAGGAGCAAGAACACTGAGAGAGAGAACACAGAGAGGAGAGAGAGAGGGAACACAGAGAGAGGAGAGAGAGAACACAGAGAGAGAGGGGGGGAGAGAGAACACAGAGAGGAGAGAGAGGAGGGAGAGGGGAGAGAGAGGAGGGAGAGGGGAGAGAGAGAACAGAGGGAGAGAGAACACCGAGAGAGAAGGGAGAGAGAGATAGGAGAGAGAACACTGAGAGAGAGAGAACACTGAGAGAGAGTGAGAGAGAGAAAACTGAGAGAGGGGAGAGAACAGAGAGAGAGAAGAGAGAGAACACAGAGAGAGAGGAGAGAGAACACCGAGAGAGGGAGGGAGAGGAGCGAGAAAATGGAGAGAGAGAGAACACAGTGAGGGGAGAGAGAGAGCACTGAGAGAGAGAGAACACAGTGGGGAGAGAGAACACACCAGGGGAGGGAGGGAGCACTGAGAGAAAGAGGAGAGAGAACACAGAGAGGAGATAGAACACTGAAAGAGAGGAGAGAGAGAGAGGAGAGAGAACATCAAGAGTAAGAGAGAGGACACTGAGAGAGAGAGGAGAGAACGCAGAGAGTGAGAGAGAGAACACTGAGAGAGAGGAGAGAGAACACAGAGAGAGGAGAGAGAGCACTGAGAGATGGATGACAGAGAGAGAACACTGAGAGAGGAGAGATTGCAGAGATGGATGAGAGAGCGAGAACTCAGAGAGAGAGGAGAGAGAACACTGAGAGATGATGAGAGGAGAGAGAACACTGAGAGATGATGACAGAGAGAGAGAACACTGAGACAGAGAGAGAGGAGAGAGAACACTGAGAGATGGATGACAGAGAGAGAGAACACAGAGAGAGAGAGAGGAGAGAGAACGCTGAGAGATTGATGACAGATGGAGAGAACACAGAGATGGATGACAGAGAGAGAGCACTGAGATGACAGAGAGAGAGAGAACACGGAGAGATGACAGAGAGAGAGAACACTGAGATGGATGACAGAGAGAGAACACTGAGATGGATGACAGAGAGAGAGAACACTGAGATGACAGAGAGAGAGGAGAGAGAACACTGAGAGATGGATGACAGAGAGAGAGAACACAGAGAGAGAGAGAGAGAGGAGAGAGAACGCTGAGAGATTGATGACAGATGGAGAGAACACAGAGATGGATGACAGAGAGAGAGCACTGAGATGACAGAGAGAGAGAGAACACGGAGAGATGACAGAGAGAGAGAACACTGAGATGGATGACAGAGAGAGAACACTGAGATGGATGACAGAGAGAGAACACTGAGATGGATGACAGAGAGAGAGAACACTGAGATGGATGACAGAGAGAGAACACTGAGATGGATGACAGAGAGAGAGAACACTGAGATGACAGAGAGAGAGAGAGAAAACACTGAGATGACAGAGAGAGAGAGAGAAAACACTGAGATGACAGAGAGAGAGAACACTGGGATGACAGAGAGAGAACACTGAGATGACAGAGAGAGAACACTGGGATGACAGAGAGAGAACACTGGGATGACAGAGAGAGAACACTGGGATGACAGAGAGAGAACACTGGGATGACAGAGAGAGAACACTGAGATGACAGAGAGAGAACACTGAGATGACAGAGAGAGAACACTGAGATGACAGAGAGAGAACACTGAGATGACAGACACAGAGAGAGAACACTGAGATGGATGACATACAGAGAGAGAACACTGAGACGGATCACAGAGAGAGAGAACACAGAGATGGATGACAGAGAGAGAGAGAACACTGAGACAGAACACTGAGAGATTAATGACAGAGAGAGAGAGAGAACACTGAAAGATGGATGACAGAGAGAGAGAACACTGAGATGGATGACAGAGAGAGAGAGAATACTGAGATGACAGAGAGAGAGAGAGAGAGCACTGAGATGACAGAGAGAGAGAACACTGAGATGACAGAGAGAGAGAGAACACTGAGATGGATGACAGAGATAGAACACTGAGATGACAGAGAGCGAGAGCACTGAGATGGATGAGAGAGAACAATGAGAGATGGATGACAGAGAGAGAGAACACTGAGGTGGATGACAGAGAGAGAGAACACTGAAGTGGATGACAGGGAGATAGAGAGAAAGAACACTGCGGTGGATGACAGAGAGAGAACACAGAGATGGATGACAGGGAGAGAGAGAGAAAGAACACTGAAGTGGATGAGAGAGAACATTGAGGTGGATGACAGAGAGAGAGAACACTGAGGTGGATGACAGAGAGAGAGAACACTGAGGTGGATGACAGAGAGAACACTGAGGTGGATGACACAGAGAGAGAACACTGAGAGATGGATGACAGGGAGAGAGAGAGAGCACTGAGATGGATGACACAGAGAGAGAGAGAGAACACTGAGAGATGGATGACAGAGAGAGAGAGAACACAGAGATGGATGACAGGTGGAGAGAGAACAATGAGAGATGGATGACAGAGAGAGAGAGCACTGAGATGACATAGAGGGGGAGAACACAGAGATAGATGACAGAGAGAGAGAGAGAGAGAGAGACCACTGAGAGATGGATGAAAAAGAGAGAGATGACAGGAAGAGAACACAAAGGACTGACTTAGAGAGAGATGGATGACAGGAAGAACAGAGTGAGAGATGACAGGGAGAGAAGACACTGAGGACTTTAAATAAATCCTTTACATGGGCTCTTCCCCTCTCCCCCTTTATATTACCCCTTCCCTACTCCTTTCCCATACAAACCGCATGTCATTTGGTCCTTCCAATAAAGCTCATTTGAATTGAATTTGATGTCAGAGAGAGAAAACTGAGAGACAAAACACAGAGATGAGAGATGACATAGAGAGAAAACACAGATATGAGAGAGAGGGAACATTGAGAGATGACCGAGAGAGAACACAGAGATGAGAGATGACAGAGAGAGAGAGAACATTGAGAGATGACAGAGAGAGAGAACATTGAGAGATGACAGAGAGAGAGAGAGAACACTGAGAGATGAGAAAGAGAGCATTGAGAGATGACAGAGAAAAACTGAGAAATGAGAGATGACTGAGAGACAGATCCTTTTATATGGACTTTCCCCCATCCCCCTTTATATTACACCTTAACCCACCAAAGACTGCCCTAGAGCTACCCCCCCCCCCTCCCCCCACACACTTCCCATACAAACTCAACTGCTTTGCCAATACCAAAATGTATCTGGTCCTGATAATAAAGCTTCTTTGAATTTGATATTGTGATGTCAGAGAGAGGTGATAAAGAGGAAAGAATGAGGTATGACACAGAGAGAACAGAAAGATGGCTGAGAGATAACAACTCAAACTTAAAAAATGCTAACTTTGTGTTTAACGTGTTTAAACCACCGAACAAATATTGTGACAAATGATACAATGGAATTGTAACAATCACAATGTGCTATAACCGTACAGTTGTGCTCAAACGTTTGCACCCCCTGGCAGAAATGGTGACATTTTGGCATTGATATTGAAAATATGACTGATCATAGCAAAACTGTCTGTCACGTGAGCTGCATTGAGTAGGCTAGATACTGAGCCACGGGGATCAGAAAACAACTGTCAAAACACCTGTGTAACAAGGCAATGGAGCGATTGTTACTCAGGTGTGATTGTTTCAAGGAGCACAATACAACGATACTTGAAAAAAAAATGAGCTGCATGGTTGAGTTGCCAGAAAGAAGCCTTTACTCCACCAATGCCACAGAAAATCCCAGTGAGGCGTGTCAAGGTGTTGTCAGGTGTATTGTATCCGGGCTTCTTTCTGGCAACTTGTCCATGCAGCTCATTTTTGTTCAGGAATCATCATATTGTGTTCTTTGAAACAACCACACCATCTTTTTCCAGAGCAGCCTGTATATCTCCTGAGGTTCCCTGTGGGGTTTTCTTTGTATCCCTAACAATTCTGGCTGTTGTGGCTGCAATCATTCTGGGTCTACCTGACCTTGGCTTGGTATTAAGAGATCCCCAAATGTTCCACTTCTTAATAAGTGTTTGAACTGTACTGACTGGCATATTCAAGGCTTTGGATATCTTTTCATATCCTTTTCCATCTTTATAAAGCTCCATTACCTTGTTACTCTGATCTTTTGACAGTTCTTTTCTGCTCACCATGGTTCAGTATCTAGCCTGCATCAGTGAGAGCTAACAAACTCATTGACTATTTATATACTAATTACAATTTAAAAAGCCACAGATGTGGGAAATTACCCTTTAATTGCCCTTTTACCCCGTGTGTGTCACCTTGTGTGTCTGTACCAAGGCCGAACATTCCAGGGGAGGGAAACTTTAGATCTGGGTTGTTTGGGGGATTTCTGTTATCATTAGGATTTAAAAAGGAGGCAAACAAGTATGTGATGATACATGTCTTCATATATTCACCATCCTTCAATAAAAGACAATTTGTTGGTTTGATCAGTCGTATTTTCACTGTCAGTGCCAACATTTCTCCATTTCTGCCGGGGGAGGGAGACTTGTCAGCACAACTGTACATCAGTACAAATAAAACTCTGGATATCATAACACAGAGTCCCCTCTGAAACAAATCCTCATCCTTGGAAATAATGTGCTCGGTGCAAAATGTGTTTAATTCATTTCCAATGATTCTGCGTCTTCCACCAGTTTCGGGAATCGCTCACTCTCAGGGATTGGCACCCACTAGACGGAGTTGAACACTCATCTCTAAGTTGGTTGAAATTTGCATTTTAGCTGGATCCACTCTCTCTTCACGCCTTTCTCCTCTTCCAGTGTACCGGCTCCCCCAACCCAGAAAACAAATTAGGGAGAAGAGGCTCACCAAACAGTTGTGTTGTATGCTGACAGGAGGAGAGAGCAAATCCCCTGGTGCTGCTTCGTCACTTGGGGGGAAGGGAATGCATTTAGCTGCAATCCCCTTACCACACATACTCCAGATGCACAGCACACACTCCATGCCAATCCTGACCATGTATGCAACGTGCACACTGCATGCCAACCATGAACATGCATGCATTGTGCACACTCCATGCCAACTATGAACATGCATGTATCGTGCACACTCCATGCAACCGTGAACGTTCATGCACCGTGCACACTCCATGCCAACCATGAACATCCATGCATCGTGCACACTCCATGCCAACCATGAACATCCATGCATCGTGCACACTCCATGTCAGCCATGGCCAAGCTTGCACCTTACACACTTCATGCCAACCAAGAACATCCGTGCATCGTGCACACTCCATGTCAGCCATGGTCAAGCATGCACCGTGCATACTCCATGCCAACCATGAACATCCATGCACCATGCACACTCCATGTCAGCCATGGTCAAGCATGCACCGTGCATACTCTTGCCAACCATGAACATTCATGCACTGTGCACACTCCATGGCAACCATGAACATTCATGCTACATGCACACTCTATGCCAACCATGGCCAAGCGTACACAGTGCAAACTCCATGCCAACCGTGAACATTTATGCACCGTGCACATACTATGCGGATCATGAACATTCGTACGCGTGCATACTAGATGCCAACCATGGCCAAGCATGCACAGTGAACACTCTATGCCGACCATTAACATGCATGCATCGTGCATACTCCATGGCAACCATGAACATTCATGCATCGTGCACACTCCATGCCAACCATGAACATTCATGCATCGTGCATACTCCATGCCAACCATGAACATTCATGCATCGTGCACACTCCATGACAAGCATGAACATTCATGCATTGTGCACACTCCATGCCAACCATAAACATTCATGCATCGTGCACATTCCATGCCAACCATGAACATTCATGCATCGTGCATACTCCATGCCAACCATGAACATTCATGCATCGTGCACACTCCATGACAAGCATGAACATTCATGCATTGTGCACACTCCATGCCAACCATAAACATTCATGCATCGTGCACATTCCATGCCAACCATGAACATTCATGCATCGTGCACACTCCATGCCAACCATGAACATTCATGCATCGTGCACACTCCATGCCAACCATGAACATTCATGCATCGTGCACACTCCATGCCAACCATGAACATTCATGCATCGTGCACACTCCATGCCAATCATGGCCAAGCATGCACAGTGCAAACTCTATGTCAACCGTGAACATTCAAGTACTGTACACACCATGCCAACCATGAACATTTGTGCACCGTGCACACTCCATACCAACCATGGTCTCGCATGCACATTGCATACTCCAAGTTGTCCATAGCCATGCATGCATAGTGCACACTTAATACCAACCATGGCCAGTTGTAGCAAGAGGGGCGGAACACAAGTGATGGGGGGCGCACCTATTGTACTTCATACATGAGTGGCAGGGGAGGGAGGCCCAATTCTGCAACTTCTCCTCTAAGCGCTAGGCAATTCCATCTTGGTACTGCTTGGATCTGTCACATTGTATAGTGTATAGCCAGTAGCAGAGAGGGTGATGATTCCCATTTTCCAAGGAAGATACAAGCTATTGGCTATGTGTGTACAAGCGTGGAAATTAGTGGAAAATTGCACAATGAGAACATATGGCATCAGCTGTAGAAATATGTTACAAGAACTCGTGTCTTCTGATATCTCAGGGCGGCTGAAGTGCTTTCCAAAAATTGTGATTAGCTGAATCACAGAAGCCGTCCATTGCTAACACAGGCTGCAGATACATGATAACCTACTAGGAGAAATCATTTGGACTGTCTGGAATATATCAGGATCTCGATATAACGGGTCCTATGGATGGAACGTGACCTATAGCAAGGAGTCAGAATCATTGTTGTATTTTAAATTCTGCAACGAGAACTGGAAAAAGATGCCATTGCCATAAATATATGGAAATGCCAATATGACTGACTTCATGGCTAAAAACTCATTCTGTAGCTCAGGGGTCTCCAAACTCTTCAGTACATCCCCCCCACATCAGTGTCCCCTCTTACGTAAGGTTACCATCAGACTCCCTCTTGCATCAGAGTTCTACCATACATCAGGGTACGATCAGAGTCCTCCTTACACCCCCCTTACATCATTGTCCCAATAAGACTCCCCCTTACATCAACGTCCCCCCTAACATCAGAGTCCCATCCAAGTCCCCCCTACATCAGGGTCCCCATCAGAGTACCCTCTTACATCAAAGTCCCCATCAGACTCCCCCTTACATCACAGTGCCATCAGAGTCCTCCCTACATTAGGGTCCCATCAGAGTGCCCCTTACATCAAGGTCCCCATCAGACTCCCCCTTACATCACAGTGCCATCAGAGTCCTCCCTACATTTGGGTCCCATCAGAGTGCCCCTTACATCAAGGTCCCCATCAGACTCCCCTCTACATCACAGTGCCATCAGAGTCCTCCCTACATTTGGGTCCCATCAGAGTGCCCCTTACATCAAGGTCCCCATCAGACTCCCCCTTACATCACAGTGCCATCAGAGTCCTCCCTACATTAGGGTCCCATCAGAGTGCCCCTTACATCAAGGTCCCCATCAGACTCACCCTTACATCACAGTGCCATCAGAGTCCTCCCTACATTAGGGTCCCATCAGCGTGCCCCATACATCAAAGTCCCCATCAGACTCCCCCTTACATCACAGTGCCATCAGAGTCCTCCCAACATTAGGGTCCCATCAAAGTGCCCCTTACATCAAGGTCCCCCTCAGACTCACCCTTACATCAGGGTCCCCATCACAGTTCTCTCTTACACGAAGGTCCACATCAGACTCCCTCTTACATTAGAGTCCTGCCTTACATCAGGGTCCCCATTAGAGTCCCCCCTTATATCCAGGACCCCATCAGAGTCCCCCCTTACATCAGGGTCCCCATCAGAGTCCTTCCTTACATTAGGGTCCCCATCAGAGTCCCCCCCTTACATCAGGGTCCCCATCAGAGTCCCCCTTAAATCAGGGTTCCCATCAGAGTCCCACCTAACATCAGGGTCCCCATCAGAGTCCCCCTTACATCAGGGTTCCCATCAGAGTCCTCCTTATCACTCTAAGGCTTACAGTGTGAGCCGGGAGGCAGAGCAGGAAGTTCAACCCTCCTGTGACAGCTGGGGCAAGCACATCATTGGACGCTTGGAAGTCAACAATCCTAGCAACCAATGATGGGAATGATGACAAAACAGCGCGGGAAACCTGTGCTGGAGATTGTGGGTGGTAGGGTGATGTTGGGGGACTCAACATCATTAGTGCACATTGAGGATACACCACTGACCTTGCCAGATAAAACCTTATAGCGGCCCAGGCGTGGCCCATGGGCCATAGTTTGGAGACCAGGAGATCTAGACTAAACAAAATCACAGCTTTTTGGTAAAGCCCATCATTCTGTTTTTAGAAGAAGCAATGAGACCTTTAAAGAGAAGAATCCAGTCCCTACAGTAAAACGTGGTGGAGGGTCACTGATGTTTTGGGGTTGCTTTGCTGCTTCAGGCACTGGATGTCTTGACCGTGTGCATGGCATTATGAAATCTGAAGACTACCAAAGAATTCTGAGGGGCAATGTAGGGCCCAGTGTCAGAAAGTTGGGTCTCCGTCAGAGGTCATGGGTCTTCCAGCAGGACGGTGACCCAAAGCACACATCAAAAAGCCCCCAGAAATGGTTTCAGACAAAGCGCTGGAGAAGACTGAACTGGCCAGCAATGAGTCCGGATCTCAATCCCATAGAGCTCCTGTGGAGAGATCTCAAAACAGCAATTGGGAAAAGGAACCTTTCCAATCTGAGAGACCTGGAGCAGTTGGTGAAAGAAAAGCACTCCAAAATTCCAGTAGAGAGGTGGAAGAAACTCATTGATGGTTACAGGAACCCATTGATTTCAGTTATTTTTTCCAAGGGGTGTGCTACCAGATATTACATGAGGGTGCCAATAATTTTGTCCAGACCATTTTATGGGTTTTGCGTGGAATGTGTCAGATTTGGCTTTTTGTTTCTCCACTTTTTTTGTGTCATACCAATACAAACAAAAGAAATAAACATGAGAATGCCGAAACACTTGTAATTGCAACAATTTTCTGGGTGAAGTGGTGTGTTATCTGACAGAAATGCAGGGGTGCCAATATTTTTGGCCATGACTGTACACTTTAATATTCCATTAGAGGCTGTGATAATTATTATACATTGTAGGACTTACAGGAAGTATAAAAGCTGTTAGAATCCTTTCAGGAGTTGAGCCGTCTTTTAGTGACTGGATATAAATACGTAGGAGTGGACATTAAGAAGAGATGTATAATAAATAAAAACATTCTTAATAGTTCTTTCCATTCTTTCAGAGAAAAAGGCCTCATTCACAGGGCACTGCAGTTTTGTATGCAGCATCTATGCTAACAGAAGCTACAAGCAAGATCCTGCGTTACAGTGCTCTGTGCACCGACCATACACATATAATGCTTGATAAAATTGGCCCCTATTAACTGCCACTGCTGGTCAGCATGATGCTAGGACACAGGCGGCTATTGCTGACTGCATCCTAGCAACGAAGGACGTCAGTCCTGCCACCGAACAGGCAGCCAGTTCCCATCCGGTCTGCTCCTATGGCCGGTGGGAGGATTCATTTCTGTCTGTGTGTCATTTGATTGGCTCAGCAAATCAAACTTGTCATAAGTAGAATTAGCTCCACCCACTGGACTCCAGGATCAGACCTGATGGGTAACCACAACACTGTAAAATTATTGTGGCTCCACCCTCTGACATATCCCATTGGGACCTCTCTGATGGCCTGTGGAGTTGTTTTTGCCTGTGTGCAATTTGGCTCAGCCAAGTGTGTTTTTTTTTTTGCATTGTATTTGCACAATGGGTTATCATGCGCACATTTTCAGAAAAAAATGCACTAAATGCAATATATTACCCATTTTGGTAGAATATAAAAGATAAAGTTGCACCGAGTAAATAGATACCCAACGCATCAAGCCTCAAAACTGTACACACCTGTGAAACTGTAACAAGCTCCATTACCTTAAATTTCCCATAGGTGGCTCTTTAAAAAGGTCTTTAAAACCCCCACAGGTTATATGTTTGTATGTGCTATGGGGGTGGAGCTTAACTTTTTTTGGTGGGAGGAGTTTTAAGTCTCCAGGACCTCTCCAGAGCTTCCCTCATCCTCTGGAACTTTCTACCCCAATTTATCAGACTTATCGCCTACTCTGCTTACTCTTAGGCGATCTCTGAAAACCTCTCTCTTCAGGGAAGCCTATCCTGCCCTCAGCTAATAATGGAATCTTCTATTCCTCCTACCAGTCCATCCCCCACCGTTACTACCTTTTGTACCACTAGCCCCTCCCTCTTAGATTGTAAGCTCCAAGGATCAGGGCCCTCCTAACCCTCTTGTACTGAACTGTATTGTTGCTGTATTGTCTCCCTTTATATTATAAAGCGCTGAGCAAACTGTTGGTGCTATAAATCCTGTATAATAATAATACTTGAGTGTAACTTTATTTTCTTTTTCAATAAACTTTAGCTTTCATCACATAGGTGGCAAAAAGTCCGCTATGTGATACAATTTTGTTGCGCAAGGTTCTCTTTATTGAAACGGGTCTTTCAGACTGTTGCTGACACATGACATACAGTTGCAAGAAAAAGTATGTGAACCCCTTGGGATTACGTGGAGTTTTGCATGAATTGGGCATAAAATGTGCTCTGAACGTCATCTAAGTCACAACATTAGAAGAACACAGTCTGCTGAACATAATACTACACAAACATTAGATTCTGCCATGGTTTAATTGCACATAACATGTAAACATTCACAGTGCAGGGACGTTCAGAGCACATTTTATGCCCAATTCATGCAAAACTCCACGTAATCCCAAGGGGTTCACATACTTTTTCTTGCAACTGTACATCAGTGGCAGGGAAAGGATTAATACAACTCATATTACCATAGCGCTCGGTAACGTGCGGCATGATTGTAAATGGGCCCTAAGGCCTAGGTATGAGAATTTCTTCCTGATTACAGCAACCACTTACAGTGGGTATAGAAAATAATCACCCCACTTTACACAATTTGTTGCTTTGCAGCCTGAAATGAAGACAGACACAGTTTTTGTTTTACCTAGCTGTATTTACTCATAACATCCAAGTGAAAGATATAACACCAACATGTTGGGAAAAAATATAAAGAATTCAAAAACAGAATCACTGAGTTGGAAAAAGGATCACCCCCCTTGTGTCAGTATTTTGTTGAACTATCATTTGCTTTAATCCAGCCTTTAGTCTGTTGGGATGTCTCTACTAAATTTGCACATCTAGACTTTGCAATATTTGCCCGCTCTTCTTTGCAGGACTGTTCAAGTTTAGTTACATTGGATGGTGACCATTTGTGGACTGCAGTCTTCAAGTCATTCCACAGATTTTCAATGGGGTTCAGGTCTGGGCTCTGACCAGGCCATGCAAGGACATTCACCCTTTTCTCCTCCAAACACTGGGGGCTCATTTTTGCTGTGTGCTTTGGGTCATTGTCATTTTGGAAGGTAAAACTTCTTCCCATTGACAACTTTCTGGCAGAGGGCTACAAATTTCCCCGAAGAATATGACAGTATTTTTCCCCATCCATTTTTCCTTCTGTCCTGACAAGTACTCCAGTCCCTGCTGCTGAGAAACCCCCCATAACAGATTATTCCCCCCTCCATGCTTTAGTGTAGGAATGGTGGGATTTGGATGGTGAGCTGGATTGGATTTCCGCCGGACATATCGTTTAGTGTTGAGGCCAAATCATTCCATTTTAGTCTCATCTGACCAGAACACATTTTTCCAAGTGCCCTCAGAATCTTCAAGGTGCGTTTTGGCAAAGCTCAGTAGGGACTGCATGTGGACTTTCTTGAGGAGCGGCTTTTTCCTTGTAACTCTCCCATACAAGCCACATTTGTGAATTGTGAATTTGTGATATTGTTGTTACATGGACACAATAACCACTTGTAGTCATCAATTACTGCAACTGCTTCCAAGTTGCTGTAGGCCTCTTGGTAGCCTCTCTGACCAATTTCCTCCTGGCTCTTTCATCCAGTTTGGTGCGACGGCCTGATCCAGGGAGGGTGTGTGTTATACCAAATACCTTCCACTTCTTAATAATAGACTTCACTCTGTTTGTAAACATTGATAAAGCCTTTGAAATTATTTTGGATCCAACTCCTGACTGTCCACAATTTTATCCCGGAGATCTTTTGACAGTGCCTTACCACCCATAGTTGATTGCTTCAGTTGCACTACAAGGGACTGAAATGCTCCAGGAAAGCTCTTTTCATGCTGAGCTAATCAAAATGACCCCATCTGATCACAGATGAAAGTTAAATGGATTTGTGTGCCATTGAGAAGGTGATTAGCTAACACCTGATTGAGTTTACAAATAATTTTTAGGAGAGGTGATCCTTTTTCCATCTCAGTGATTCTGTTTTTGAATTTAAAAAATAAAAAATTCTGTCATGTTGGTGTTATATATTTCACTTGGATGTTATAAGTTGCACTGTGTAAATACAACTGGATAAAACAAAAACTGTGTCTGTCTTCATTTCAGGCTGGAAAGCAACAAAATGTGATTATTTTAAAGGGAGGTGATTCTTTTCTATACCCGCCGTATATATTCAGCTCCAACAGCCCCATCACCACGCTGTAAAGTAGATAGCCCCAGTAGCTCACACAGAAGCCATGTTGGACAGACATACAGAAGTTTGTTGCTAGTACCAGGTTGGAGCCCCGTTTGCCTTCAGAACTGCCCTAATTCTTCGTGGAATAGATTCAGCAAGGTGTTGGAAACATTCCTCAGAGATTTTGGTCCATATTGACATGATAGCATCACGCAGTTGCTGCAGATTTGTAGGCTGCACATCTATGATACGAATCTCCCATTCCACCACATCCCAAAGGTGCTCTATTGGATGGAGATCTGGTGACTGTGGAGGCCATTGCAGTACAGTGATCTCGTCACGTTCAAGAAACCATTTTGAGATGATCTGAGCTTTGTGATAAGGTGCATTATCCTGCTGGAAGGAGCCATCAGAAGATGGGGACACTGTAGTCATAAAGGGATGGACATGGTCAGCAACAAAACTCAGGTAGGCCGTGGCGTTTAAACGATGATCAATTGCTACTAAGGGGCCAAAAATTTGCCAAGAAAATATCCCACACACCATTACACCACCACTACCAGCCTGAACTGTTGATACAAGGGAGGATGGATCCATGCTTTCATGTCATTTACCCCAAATTCCGACCCTACCATTTGAATGTCACAGCTGAAATCGAGGCTCATCAGACCAGGCAACGTTTTTCCAATCTTCTATTGTCCAATTTTGGTGAGCATGTGTGAATTGTAGCCTCCATTTCCTGTTCTTAGCTGACACGAGTGGCACCCGGTGTAGTCTTCTGCTGCTGTAGCCCATCTTTTTCAAGGTTCAATGTGTTGTACGTTCAGAAATGGTATTCTGCATACCTTGGTTGTAACGAGTGGTTATTTGAGTTACTGTTGCCTTTCTATCATCTCGTCTGCCTATTCTCCTCTGATCTCTGACATCAACAAGGCATTTTCATCCACACAACTGGTACTCACTGGATATTTTCTCTTTTTTGGCCCATTCTCTGTAATCCCTAGAGATGGTTGTGTGTGAAAATCCCAGTAGATCAGCAGTTTTTGAAATAACCAGACCAGCCCATCTGCCACCAACAACCATATCATGTTCAAAGTCACTTAAATCCCTTTTCTTCCCCATTCTGATGCTCGGTTTGAACTTCAGCAAGTCATCTTCATCACGTCTAGATGCCTAAATGCATTGAGTTGCTGCCATGTGATTGGCTGATTAGCAATTAGTAATTGAACGGGTGTACCTAATAATATACTGTATATACCCGTGTCATTCAAAGGTATCTTTATTTACTATCGCTATTCTCTTTGAGCAAATTAAAGATTTAGTTATGTTTTTCTGTTCTTGTGTTCAGTGTTTTTCACTCAAAACTAAATATCAGGTGCAATAAAAAAAAGTGAACATGCAAAAAGTGAACTAAAATAAGTGCACAGAGTATACATTTAGTCCTCCTTTGAAGAGAAAGGACCCTGGCCCTGACCCCCCGGGCTTAAGACCCCTGAAAGGGATTGGGGTACTCCTTGTCCACCCAGCCGAAATTAGGTAGACCCCATTCTTCGGGGGACCTGCTGAAGCAAGGTCCACCCAAGTACTAGAAGGGAGACCCCATGGGAGGGGGAGAACCTGAAAATAAGGCCATGTGCCCCCCCCCAAGACTTTTAGGGCAAGCCCAAGGACCTACACCCTACTAGTCAGGAGTATGTTGAACAATCATTAATCGGGTGGCCAGAGCAAATTGTGCCATGGCCCAAGGAGGACTGGGCTTAGCTAATCCTATTATCTGTTACAAACCTACATGTGCGGTAGGTGCAGCGTCGTGCGGTGGCAGAAAACATAGAGTCCCAGGTTGCAGTAAACAATGTATTGTAGAACTTGTAAAACCGTACAAAAACCCGGCGGGGGAGCACACCTGAGTGGGGAAATTACAACAAGCAGAGAGGAGCAGAGATTCAGTGGTGTGTAGGCCCAAGCAGGAGACAGCACCTGTCCAAGAGAGAGGAGCGCAGCTTGGCCAGTCCAACCCAAAGGTGAGCTTTCTGAGCTGCAGACGAAGACCCTAAGTTTTCCCTACTCCTCCGGAACCTCTGCTTACCGCTAGTGCTGTCCCTGACAGGCAGGTAAGCTCTCCCTACAGTAGCCTGACCTCTGCTGACTTCTCCTGTTTGATCCCTGGCTTGTGACCCTGACCATTCTCTCCGCCTGCTCCTCCTGTACCTACCTGTCCGTTAGTTATCGACCCGGCCTGCCTGACTACGTTGTGCTCTATATGTGTATGTACCTGTGTATCTATATCAGTTTAGGTTTGGGTTTGTTTCACCTTGTTGTATGTATTTGTGTTAGCTTGGGGTTTGGTGCACTGCGTTTATATTTGTATTGTTAGTCTTAATAAATTGTCTTATTTATACCATATCTGAAGCCTGCGTTTCCCTGTGTCAGTCCACACATCTCTGGTCACACCCGCATCCCTGACACTGAGAACCTGTCCCTACACTACCCACTCACATAGTGAACATCAAACAAGGGAGCCAGTGTCTTAAATAAGCACTGTCCTCACCAAAGATGGCTCTAGAGGTCAAGCAGGGCACCAATGTCCATTCGAACAGCCGTTTCCCTGATGATGGCAGTAAATCATAGAGGAACTAAGTTACTCGTGCCTTCCTTCCTCTTCTGCATTGCCACTCAAACATGTGCCACCTACAGAAGGGAGCACAGGCTTCACCTTCCTGCACGTGTGTATGGCCAGTGTACAGCCAGGACTATATTTCCGAAAATGGTGCTCATAGGCCAATGCCCAGGGCAGCAGGATTTGAGATGATAGCACCAAACCTCAACATTTACAAACTGTAATAATCTTTTCCTTAGTTGTTTAGCTCTATGTGTCATCTCTGGATACATATGGCTTAATTCAGAAAAAGAATTGAAGAGGAGAGGTGGAGACTCTTGAAAAAAAAAGTCATACGTCTCTTTATAGTTCAGGAAACATATATAACTGTCACTTCTTTTCCTTATTTGTGGGACTGCATAGCCAAAAAGTAGTTCTGCATAAAAAGCAGACAGCTTATTGCCCCCAGCAGTGCATTCTAGCATAAGGTTTTGCGAGAATAATTACACGGGACACATAGGGTGGAGCTTGTATAAATAGGCATCCTCATTCAGGAGAACGTAGGGCAGTAGGTTAGTACAGTAGAACGGCTAGAAAGGATCTTCATTGTACCTCCGAAATCTGCTTGTTACCCTGAACCATGCATGTTTGTGACTCGATTGTTCCAATAAATTGTTAATTATCAGTTTGGAGGTCGGAACTTCTGAGTAATATTTCATGTCTGTAAGAGTAATAAAGCCCAACAGAAGAGAGTGAACAAGGCTTACTCTCCCTGAGCAGCATTGTTGGGTAGGGCACCCCCTAAGGAGCCACTGGTGAAACTGACTCATCTCCCCCAGTTAAATAGCACACAGCATTGAGGAGTGTCTTTTTAGGGTTTTTATTGGAACAATGAACTTGGATGGGGGTGAAGGGGATATGGGATACCCAAAACTAAAGAGCTGAACACTTTGAGGATTCTTTATCTATCTCACTGAGCTGTAGCTAAAATGTCCCACAGAATCTCTATTGCTGATGTTGCCGTGCCCTTCGCTCCTCACAGGACCTCCTACTCTCTAGCTCCCTGGTCCCCTCATCCCACGCCCGATTGCAGGACTTCTCCAGGACTTCCCTCATCTTCTGGAACTCCCTACCCCAATCCATCAGACTGTCACCTACCCTACTCACCTTCAGGCGCACCCTGAAAACCCATCTCTTCAGGGAAGCCTACCCTACCCTCACCCAACAACTAATCTCCTCCACTTCTCCCACCACTCCATCCCCCACAGCCATTTCCTCCTGTACCACCTTCGCCTCCCTCCTATATTATAAGCTCGAAAGAGCAGAGCCCCTCGAACCCCTCTTGTATTGTATTGTTTCTGTCTTGTCTCATGTTCTGTCCCCCCCGCTATTGTACAGCGCTGAGCAAACCCTTTGGCGCTATATAAATACTGTATAATAATAATAAGAGCCTGATATTGACCAACACCCCACTTGAGAGAGCCTTCCACTACCACCATCCCCCATGCACTGGCAACCCCTCCACCCCGATGAGACAGAAGACACTCACCTTCATAGCTCCGGACATCCCTGGGAACAAGAGTCAGGCTCTGCATACACCATCAAGCAGCCCTCAGCCTCTCCCAGATTCCACCTGGTGCCCATGCTTTGTGTGTCCTTTCCTCCATCCCTTCTTTTGGGGGGCAGCACTACTCTCCTGAAAAATGCTGCTGCCCCCCTGAAAAAATGCCACCCTAGGCAAATGCCTTGTTTGCCTTGTGGTAAAAACACCCCTGCACAGGATCATCGGTTGCCTCCTTCCAATATTCACTAGGCTCTTCTCAGTGAGGGAGATGCAGGCTCATACCACCACAGGACAGTTGGACAATTCCCCCCCACCCCAACTTCGTTTTGGTTTTCTCCAGTGAGCTTCTCCAGACCCAGCTTGATTCCAGGACTCAAGCTTGTGAATAGCTCCTCCCCCAAGCTAAGGCTTAGCTGGGACCTCAATGTCTTATGTATGTATTCATTTATTACATGTACTTATATAGCACCGTCAATTTACGCAGCGCTTTACATATATATTGTACATTCACATCAGTCCCTAACCCTCAAGGGGTGTACAATCTAAGGTCCCTAACTTACATTCATACATACACATACTAGGGACAATTTATACAGGATCCAATCAACCTACCAGCATTTCTTTGGAGTGTGGGAGGAAACCCACAGAGACACAGGGAGAACATGGAAACTCCAGGCAGGTGGTGCCATGGTTGGGATTTAGCCACTGTGCTGCCCATTAGTGGCACCTCTAGCACTCTGGCCCCAGGGGACTCCTCCAACAGGAACTCTGCTCTCTTGCCTCAGGCCTACTGGGCACACCTCCCCAGGGAGTCCCATAAATATTCAGTCAGCTTACTCTGTTCTACCTCCCACTATCATTCTAGAATCCTCTAGAATACAACGGGAGGAAATCAGAGTAGCAGCCCCTGAGACACTGAGCAGGCCTGAACAATCAACCCCTGCTCTAATGATTTAAGAGGAGCCAACTAAATTTACCTAACAACCTACACTACTCTAGGAGGGTGCTACACCTGATTAGACCAGCATTCATCCAGCTTTTTTCAATTGCAGCAAATGTTACTTATCGATGGAAAACTTGAGCCTGGGATGATGCATACAACTACCTCGATGAAATTAACTTCACATCAGAGGCCCCCCCCCCCCCATCACATCAGAACCCCCCTTTCATGTCAGAGGCTGCCATTATGTCAGAATCCCTCCACCAGTCTTCTCTATACATAAATGGTCCCATCACATCAGTGTAACCCCATGACAGAGTCCACCCCCCCCATCACATCAGTGTAACCCCATGACAGAGTCCCCCCCCCCCCATCACATCAGAGTCTCCCATCACCAGAGTCCTCCTCATCACCCATTTCTGATCCAGGGCAGACGGGGTCTTTCACTTCGGGGAATCCAAATGATACCCCAAGGTGGAACGGAACCCTGAATGAGAAACTCTGGATTAGAGAGCTATGCAGGGGGCATGTCGAACTGTGGCGCTCTATGGCCTCATTGACATGGATGGCCAGGGGGCTGTACAAACAGGTGGTTGTGTTATTGCCCAGCCATTGGCCTTGCTAGTAAACACTGCAGCAGCTGCGGTGTGGTGCAGCTAAATTTAAACCACAGGTCACGTTTGGTGGGCAGTGCCACTGCCAGCTGAGACTCATTTCAGTGAATGGGGCCATGCCGCAATGGTCCCGCAACCCCATGTATTGAACAGTGCTGTGGACTTTAAAGTAGTTGTAAGCCCTTGCATATATCCAGTGGGTGGACTTAGGTGATACATAGAGATGAAACAAATCCTCCTACATAAGTTGTACCTTTTTATCAACAATTCTGTCTTCTCTACATCCTTTCAAAGTGATGAAATTTAAAGCTTGTCTGATAGTTAAGAAAAAAGGGGGCAGAGAGCTGAAGTTACACACTGCAGAGCTCAGTGGGGAGAGCTCTGAGAGCTGATTGGAGAGAAGGGACCCCCCCACACCTTCACGGAGCACACAGGAAAAGAGCTAAGGCTCTCAATCTGAGGTCCCTCCCATCACCATTTTTCTCTTGGTGTCAGGAAAACTTGTCAGAAGTGGCTCACGCTGATAGCAGAAATATATCGCTTTATGGCCACAAGATGAAGCTGGCAATCATAGGAAATATTAGGCAAATGACGGAAATCGTTTGTGATGACTGTGTGAATGGTTGAGACATTTGCACAGATAGAGTGAATTCAGGGTCCGGGGAGACCAGATATTGTGAATGCGGGGTCTGGGGAGACCGGATATAGTGAATGCAGGGTCCGGGGAGACCAGATATAGTGAATGCAGGGTTTGGTGAGACCGGATATAGTGAATGCAGGGTCTGGGGAGACCAGATATAGTGAATGCAGGGTCCAGGGAGAGCGGATATAGTGAATGCAGGGTCCGGGGAGAGCGGATATAGTGAATGCAGGGTCCGGGGAGAGCGGATATAGTGAATGCAGGGTCCGGTGAGACCGGATTTAGTGAATGCAGGGTTCGGGGAGACCAGATATAGTGAATGCAGGGTCCTGGGAGATTAGATAAAGTGAATGCAGGGTCCGGGGAGAGCGGATATAGTGAATGCAGGGTCCGGGGAGACCAGATATAGTGAATGCAGAGTCCAGGGAGAGCGTATATAGTGAATGCGGGGTCCGGGGAGATCAGATATAGTGAATGCAGGGTCTGGGGAGAGCTGATATAGTGAATGCAGGGTCCGGGGAGACCAGATATAGTGAATGCAGAGTCCAGGGAGAGCGTATATAGTGAATGCGGGGTCCGGGGAGATCAGATATAGTGAATGCAGGGTCTGGGGAGAGCTGATATAGTGAATGCAGGGTCTGGGGAGACCAGATATAGTGAATGCAGAGTCCGGGGAGAGTGGATATAGTGAATGCAGGGTCCGGGGAGACCGGATATAGTGAATGCAGGGTCCGGGGAGACCAGATATAGTGAATGCAGGGTCTGGGGAGAGCGGATATAGTGAATGCAGGGTCCGGGGAGAGCGGATATAGTGAATGCGGGGTCCGGGGAGAGCGGATATAGTGAATGCAGGGTCCGGGGAGACCAGATATAGTAAATGCAGGGTCTGGGGAGACCAGATATAGTGAATGCAGGGTCCGGGGAGAGCGGATATAGTGAATGCAGGGTCCGGGGAGAGCGGATATAGTGAATGCGGGGTCCGGGGAGAGCAGATATAGTGAATGCAGGGTCCGGGGAGACCAGATATAGTGAATGCGGGGTCCGAGGAGAGCGGATATAGTGAATGCAGGGTCTGGGGAGACCAGATATAGTGAATGCAGGGTCCGGGGAGAGCGGATATAGTGAATGCAGGGTCCGGGGAGAGCGGATATAGTGAATGCAGGGTCCGGGGAGAGCGGATATAGAGAATGCAGGGTCCTGGGTTTAGTAACACTTTAAATAATACAAAAAAAATTTAGCTGGAGTTCTACCACCAGTCAGCTAATAAAACATTTTTCCATGAAAATATTTGTCACTGTTTGGAAATTCCCTAAAAGTTCAGACTAATGGTAAAATGTTTGTTAGCTATTAGCTCAGGAAGTTATAGCCACAACAGTCCGTTACAGGCAGTAGTCCAAATATTATGATTAACCAGTTGTCCTCCAGAGGATTTACCCCCCTTCCTGACCAGGCCATTTTTTGCGGTACGGCGCTCGTTACTTTAACTGACAATTGCGCGGTCATGCAACACTGCACCCAAATGAAGCTTGCATCCTTTTTTCCCACAAATGGAGCTTTCTTTTAGTGACATTTGATTGCGGTTTTTATTTTTTTCGCTATAAACAAAAACAGACTGCCAATTTTGAGAAAAAAGCTGTATTTTTGACTTTTTGCTATTAAACATGTGCAGTAAAAAAAATGTTAAAAATTAAATTCCGTCCTAAATTTAGACCAAAATGTATTCTGCTACATGTCTTGCTAAAAAAAATCCCAATATGTGTAAATGAATTGATTTATGTGAAAGTTATAGCATCTACAAATGGCGGTATAGATACTGGAATTTTTCTTTTAATACTAGTAATGGCAGTGATCAGCGACTTATAGCAGGACTGTGGTGGGCATTCTGACACTGGGGGGGGAACTGACTTGGTGTCACTGACATCCCCAGTGCTATGCAGAGCCATACAAAGCAGTGTGCAGGAGCTGACAAGGGAGAGATCTGTATTGTTTACATACAGGTCTCTCCCTCGTTGGAAATAATCGGAGATCGCTGGGTGCTGGTGGGGAATCATTATTGCTGGACTGCGGCAGGCATTCTGACACTGGGGGGGGGGACTGACTAACTGTCACTGACATCCCCAGTGACACCAATACAGTGATCAGTACTAATAAAAAGCACTGACACTGTACTAATGACACTGGGCAGGAAGGGTTTAATATTTGGGGCGATCAAAGGGTTATCTGTGTGCTGTGCTTTACACTGTAAGCAAACTGCTTTGTATAGCAGAGCCATACAAAGCAGTGTGCAGGAGCTGACAGGAGAGATCTGTATTGTTAACATGCAGACCTCTCCCCCGTCAGTGATGCTCGGTGATCACCTGGGTGCCGGCGGGGAATCACCGGCCAGGACCCGGTGATCGACAGCTGAGGCCGCCAATGGCAGCGCGGGTAGGGCGCACGTGTGTGCCCCCTACCCGGAAATACAAAACCATGTACAGTGGGGCAAAAAAGTATTTAGTCAGCCACCAATTGTGCAAGTTCTCCCACTTAAAAAGATGAGAGAGGCCTGTAATTGGCATCATAGGTAGACCTCAAGTATGAGAGACAAAATGAGAAACAAATCCAGACAATCACATTGGCTGATTTGGAAAGAATTTATTTGCAAATTATGGTGGAAAATAAGTATTTGGTCACCTAAAAACAAGCAAGATTTCTGGCTCTCACAGACCTGTACCTTCTTCTTTAAGAGGCTCCTCTGTCCTGCACTCATTACCTGTATCAGTGGCACCTGTTTGAACTTGTTATCAGTATAAAAGACACGTGTGAAAATGACACTTGGTCACTGTTTTTACACATCTTTTTGCACAGCGCCCTAAGGACCAGGCCTTTTGGCTAAGTTCAGGGCAATTTTTGCTACGGGCCTCAGGGCCTGGTCTGTGCACAATTCGGCACGGTACCACTTTTTTATTTTTTCTTTCTCTTATTTATTATGCACTTCCCACGTTTGTCACTTTTTCTTTGCCTTATGTGTGTGTTTTTTCACGGATGGAGGGTGTGGGTCCTCGGGCCTACCCTGAAGTCTAGGGGGAGGATGTGTGGCCATACGGTTCCTTCCTCCCCTGATCCCTAGGAGGCTCTTCTTCGGGAGAGCCTCCTTGCCTAGTACTGGATGTCCGGCTTCGGCTGGGCATAGGGAACGGTGGTCCACCAGGCCTTTTTGCCAGGAGGACCAATTGGGAACCTTGTCCCCGTCAGGAGCTTCGTGCCCCGGGGGATCAGGGTAAGCGGTCCAAGCCCCTTTAGGGGTAGGACACAGCACACCCCTAAGTGCACTTTTCCGTGTGGTGTTTTGCACTTGCACTTTTTTTGTGAACACTTACGGGTTTTTTCGTTATAGTTGCACGTTTGCGGACTTAAAAAAAAAAAAAAAAAACTTGTCCACAACCTCAAACAGTCACACTCCAAACGCCACTATGGTGAAGACCAAAGAGCTGTCGAAGGACACCAGAAACAAAATTGTAGACCTGCACCAGGCTGGGAAGACTGAATCTGCAATAGGCAAGCAGCTTGGTGTGAACAAATCAACTGTGGGAGCAATAATTAGAAAATGGAAGACATACAAGACCACTGATAATTTCCCTCGATCTGGGGCTCCACGCAAGATCTCAGCCCGTGGGGTCAAAATGATCACAAGAACAGTGAGCAAAAATCCCAGGACCACACGGGGGGACCTAGTGAATGACCTGCAGAGAGCTGGGACCAACGTAACAAAGGCTACCATCAGTGACACACTACGCCGCCAGGGACTCAGATCCTGCAGTGCCAGACGTGTCCCCCTGCTTAAGCCAGTACATGTCTGGGCCCGTCTGAAGTTTGCTAGAGAGCATTTGGATGATCCAGAAGAGGATTGGGAGAATGTCATATGGTCAGATGAAACCAAAATAGAACTGTTTGGTAGAAACACAACTCGTCGGGTTTGGAGAAGAGAGAATGCTGAGTTGCATCCAAAGAACACCATACCTACTGTGAAGCATGGGGGTGGCAACATCATGCTTTGGGTCTGTTTCTCCGCAAAGGGACCAGGACGACTGATCCATGTACAGGACAGAATGAATGGGGCGATGTATCGTGAGATTTTGAGTGCAAACCTCCTTCCATCAGCAAGGGCATTGAAGATGAAACGTGGCTGGGTCTTCCAACATGACAATGATCCCAAACATACCGCCCGGGCAACGAAGGAGTGGCTTCGTAAGAAGCATTTCAAGGTCCTGGAGTGGCCTAGCCAGTCTCCAGATCTCAACCCCATAGAAAACCTTTGGAGGGAGTGGAAAGTCTGTGTTGCCCAGCGACAGCCCCAAAACATCACTGCTCTAGAGGAGATCTGCATGGAGGATGGGCCAACATACCAGCAACAGTGTGTGCCAACCTTGTGAAGACTTACAGGAAACGTCTGACCTCTGTCATTGCCAACAAAGGATATATAACAAAGTATTGAGATGAACTTTTCATATTGACCAAATACTTATTTTCCACCATAATTTGCAAATAAATTCTTTCCAGATCAGCCAATGTGATTGTCTGGATTTGTTTTCTCATTTTGTCTCTCATAGTTGAGGTCTACCTATGATGCCAATTACAGGCCTCTCTCATCTTTTTAAGTGGGAGAACTTGCACAATTGGTGGCTGACTAAATACTTTTTTGCCCCACTGTATATATACGTGATTTTGCGCAGACCTGCAGCCCTGTAGCAGTAGTTCTGCTATAAGGCAGTTGGGAAGCAGTTAATATCTTGTTGTTACCCAATAGCTGATGACATGACATGATGACATGTAGCCAGCAGTAGTTACAGGATGCTCCGTGCTGCGGTTTTACACACAATTTGCTATCTGCAAGATAAAGGAAGATCAGTTGTATTCTCGCTATGATCAGGCCCAGGCGGCTTTCCTAGTATAAACTATTAAATACACTACCAGACGCCTCTATACTGACTTCACGCAGTGTCCTTCCTCCTACCGTGGCTGCGGTTCAGATTTGCAGTGAGGTCATACAAGAATATCTGATATTAGGAGATAATACATACAGTGCCTACTACATGCAATGCTTATCAGACATGCCAGAGCAAACAGTGCAGAATTGAGCAGGAGAACATAAACGGCCGTACAAGTTCTTACCTAACTGCAAAATATACAGCAGAATTTTGCGCATTAACCCTTACTTTGCCAGGGCCGCTTTTACATTTTATTGCATACATGTTTAAAAAAACTAATTTGAGGCCTGAAGGTTAGTTAAAACGATACTAAATGTCCTTTTTTTCTTTTTTTTTAAATAACACACATGTCTATACTTACCTGCTGTGTGTAGTGGTTTTGCACAGAGCAGCCCAGATCCTCCTCTTCTCGGGTCCCCCGCAGGCTCTCCTGGCTCCTCCTTTCTGTCGGGTGCCCCCACAACAAGCAGCTTGCTATGGGGGCACCCGCTGCTCCGTGTGTCCATTCACACAGAGCCGCGGCTTGGCCCCCGCCCCCTCTCTCCCCTCATTGGCTGACTGGCTGTGACTAACAGCCAATGGCTCCCTCTTCCTGTCTCAACGAATGAGGAGGCAGAGACCCGGGACAGCCAAGGCTGTTGTTCACAGATAGAGCTAGATCGCGATGAGGCTCAGATAAGTATTGAGGGGGCTGGGGGTGCTGCTGCATAGAATGCATGAAGGTAAAAAACCTTGTGCCTTTACAACCACTTTAAGCTCCCCAAACATATATTTTCTGAAAGCAAACACCCTAGAGCGGCCCTTTGCTCGCCTTTATCCAGCCCTTGAGACATTATTCCTGCCACTGACACCAACAATGGGACGCTTTTTCTTTCAGTGACACCAACAATGGGGCGCTATTCCTTCTACTGACAAAAGCAATGGGGCAAAATTCCTGCCACTGACACCAACAATGGGGCGCTATTCCTTCCACTGACACCAACAATGGGGCATTATTCCTGCCACTGACACCAACAATGGGGTGCTATTCCTTCCATTGACGCCAACAATGGGGCATTATTCCTGCCACTGACACCAACAATGGGGCATTATTCCTGCCACTGACACCAACAATGGGGCATTATTCCTGCCACTGACACCAACAATGAGGCGCTATTCCTTCCACTGACACCAACAATGGGGCATTATTCCTGCCACTGACACCAACAATGGGGTGCTATTCCTTCCACTGACACCAACAATGGGGCATTATTCCTGCCACTGACACCAACAATGGGGTGCTATTCCTTCCACTGACGCCAACAATGGGGCATTATTCCTGCCACTGACACCAACAATGGGGCGCTATTCCTTCCATTGACGCCAACAATGGGGCACTATTCCTGCCACTGACACCAACAATGAGGCGCTATTCCTTCCACTGACACCAACAATGGGGCATTATTCCTGCCACTGACACCAACAATGGGGTGCTATTCCTTCCACTGACACCAACAATGGGGCGTTATTCCTTCCACTGACACCAACAATGAGGCGATATTCCTTCCACTGACACCAACAATGGGGCGTTATTCCTGCCACTGACACCAACAATGGGGCGCTATTCCTTCCACTGACACCAACAATGGGGCGCTATTCCTTCCACTGACACCAACAATGAGGCGCTATTCCTTCCACTGACACCAACAATGGGGCATTATTCCTGCCACTGACACCAACAATGGGGCACTTTTCCTTTCACTGACACCAACAATGAGCTATTCCTTCCACTGACACCAACAATGGGGCATTATTCCTGCCACTGACACCAACAATGGGGCATTATTCCTGCCACTGACACCAACAATGGGGCGCTATTCCTTCCATTGACACCAACAATGGGGCGCTATTCCTTCCACTGACACCAACAATGGGGCATTATTCCTTCCACTGACACCAACATTGGGGTGCTATTCCTTCCACTGACACCAACAATGGGGCATTATTCCTGCCACTGACACCAACAATGGGGCACTTTTCCTTTCACTGACACTAACAATGGGGCGCTATTCCTTCCACTGACACCAGCATAGTCTCCCCGGCGGTGCCGGGATCTTGGCACGTGGGCTACTATTTTTCCGGTTTTTATTGCCTGGGTGTGGTGAGGGTGTCAGACATTTTCCATTTATTTTTGTTTAATTTTTATATTTTTGTAATACAATTGGTTTTCATTTCAACCGTGATTGTCCTCATTGGAACCCCTTTGCCAGTGGATCTCTTTCCCTGGTTTCTCTTTTTCTTTTTTTTTTTGTCCACACTATATCTGGTCTCCCACAGTATGCAGAAATAGAAATGCAAATATTGTAGTAAATGAAAACTGCTAAATACCTTTTCTCATCAGCAGTATATAGCAGTCTTGTGACTTCTATCAGTGTCCTGCCAAGCTCTGGTTAATCTTGAGTTTTCATTCTCCTGTCACTGTCCTTTGAGGCTGCATGATCCCTGACCCTCTGTCTGGACAGTGCTGATTAACCCTATGCTGATCGCATGCACCCTCCCAAGAAAAAGAAAAAACTCTAGCATCACACACTGAACTGAGTATGTGCAACTTGCCCCCAAGGCTCTCTTCTATCAGGAGATGAAATGGGGACACGGGAAGAAGGGGAAGATCAGAGAAGACAGGATCAAACATCTTTTTTTACACAATGCAGAAGATTAACCCCTCAAGTTCCACAGTGAGTATAACAAGCATGCTTTACTGCATATACGGTGTTGCCCAAAAGAAGTTCCACAATTTTAATAGCATGTTTTGAAATCGCAGGCAGAATTGCGGCAATTCTGCCTCCAGTTCCAAACGCTTCTATGTGAACAGAGCCTCGTGGCATGTGCCCAGGGATGAATGCCCGTAACAGCAGAAGTCTGCATTCCAGGCTTTCATCCCTGGGCACATACTGCCCGAAAAATTAGTACCACTTGGAGCATTGTCCAGCCACAGCATCTTTCAGCCTTGCGGGGCTCCTTCACAGGAGCAGCCAGGGGGTGGTAAAACCAGGGGGTTAAGCCAGGGGTGTATTTAGGTTTCATGCTGCCCTAGGCAACACAAAAATTGGCTCCCCTCCAGGGGCAGACTGACAACTCATGGGGCCCCCGGCAATAGGGGATCATGGGGCCCCTGTGTCCTTGCCCAAACTCAAAAACTCAAAGGTACCAGGGGCATCTCCGAGTTTCCAAATGGTCAGTCCGCCCCTGCTCCCCCCCATGGAGAGACCTTGACACCGACCAACACCTCCCTCCCCCACGAAGAGAGCCTGACATTGACCAACAACACCCCAGCCCTTCATACACTGGCAACCTTCCCTCCCACCCAGGGGCGGACTGACCATTTGGAAACTCGGGCACTGCCCGAGGGCCCGGGGTCAGTAGGGGGCCCCATGAGATGCTCCTGGTACCTTTTTAATAGGCTTTTTTGAGTTTGGGCAAGGACACAGGGGCCCCAGGATCCCCTATTGCCCAGGGGGCCCCACGAGTTGTCAGTCCACCCCTGCTCCCACCCCACCCCGGCAAGAGATAAGACACTCACCTTCACAGCTCCCCAGGAACAAGAGTCAGGCTCTGCATACACCATCAAGCAGCCTGCAACCTCTCTCAAATCCCAACTGGTCCCCATGCTGAGTGTGTCCCTTCTTCCATCCCTTCTTTCAGGGAGCAGCGCTGCCCACATGAAAAATGCTGCTGCCCCCCTGAAAAATGCCGCCCTAGGCAAATGCCTTGTTTGCCTTGTGGTAAATACACCCCTGGGTTAAGCTACAGTTTACCCAACACTATCATGCAGTCTCTCAGGGCTGTACACATTCTGTGACACTGTGCTTTGCGGTTGTGACAGAAATTCAACAGCATGTTGCACTTGGCCGGCACTACTGCTGCTGAATGTGACATATGCCAGCCTATAAAGCTGACAATGTAAATGCAGATTGCTCTTCAGAGGGTATCGCACATATGAATGGAACCTCATAGAGTCTCACAGGCTGCCGGCCGCATAGTGAACCTGTGCCTTCCACCCGCACTAAAACACCAAGATCTCATGCATGGGGGCTAAACATCCAGTGTGTTTGAAGCCACTACCATTATTTACTGTAAGCAAAGGGACATGCTTTTCCAGGCTATGCACACAACAATTCATTAGTAAAGCACACTCTAGGCTCCACAGAGGACTACAGTTCTGATGGTTCACTTTTGTATGATTATATATTTATACACTGTACATAATATATTATATATGGTAGTAAATGAATGCTAATAGAAACATTCAAATATTATATCAATGTAACACCCTCCTAGGTGGAATGCTAGGATGTATGTACAGTCCAGGGGCGGACTGACCATTCAAGCCCTCGGGCACTGCCCGAGGTCAGTAGGGGGCCCCATGAAATGCCCCTGGTACCTTTTATAGGCTTTTTTGGGTGTACTTTGAGTGTGGGGAAGGACACAGGGGCCCCATGATTCCCTATTGCCCGGGGGCCCCATGAGTTGTCAGTCCCCCCCTGGTACAGTCATAGGCAAAAATATTGGCACCCAGGGGCGGACTGACCATTTGGAAACTCGGGCACTGACCGAGGGCCCGGGGTCAGTAGGGGGCCCCATGAAATGCCCCTGGTACCTTTTATAGGCTTTTTTGGGTGTACTTTGAGTGTGGGGAAGGACACAGGGGCCCCATGATTCCCTATTGCCCGGGGGCCCCATGAGTTGTCAGTCCCCCCCTGGTACAGTCATAGGCAAAAATATTGGCACCCAGGGGCGGACTGACCATTTGGAAACTCGGGCACTGACCGAGGGCCCGGGGTCAGTAGGGGGCCCCATGAGATGCCCCTGGTACCTTTTTCATAAGCTTTTTTGAGTTTGGGCAAGGACACAGAGGCCCCATGATCCCCTATTGCCCGGGGGCCCCATGGGTTGTCAGTCCGCCCCTGTTGGCACCCCTGCATTTCTGTCAGATAATGCACCACTTCACCCAGAAAATTGTTGCAATTACAAATGTTTCAGCATTCTCATGTTTATTTCTTTTGTTTGTATTGATATGAAACAAAAAAGTGGAGAAACAAAATGCCAGATCTGACACATTCCACCCAAAACCCCCAAAATGGACTGAAAAAAATCACTGAAATGAATGGCTTCCTGTAACCATCTATGAGTTTCTTCCACCTCTCTACTGGAATTTTGGAGCGCTCTTCTTTCACCAACTGCTCCAGGTCTCCCAGATTGGAAGGGTTCCTTTTCCCAACTGCTGCTTTGAGATCTCTCCACAGGAGCTCTATGGGATTGAGATCTGGACTCATTGCTGGCCACTTCAGTCTTCTCCAGCGCTTTCTCCTAAACCATTTCTGGGGGTTTTTTGATGCATGCTTTGGGTTATTGTCCCTTTGTAAGACCCATGACCTCTGATGGAGACCAACTTTTTGACATTGCACCCCAGAATTGTTTGGTAGTCTTCAGATTTCATAATGCCATGCACACAGTCAAGACATCCAGTGCCTGAAGCAGCAAAGCAACGCCAAAACACCAGTGACCCCCCACCATGTGTGACTGTAGGTACTGGATTCTTTTCTTTAAAGGCCTCATTGCTTTTTCTGAACAGTAGAATGATGGGCTTTACCAAAAAGCTGCCATTTTGTTTCCTCTGTCTACAGCACATTCTCCCAAAAGGATTTTGGCTTCCTGAGGTAAGTTTTGGTAAACTCCAATCTGGCTTATTTATGTTTCTGTGTCAGCAGTGGGGTCCTCCTGGGTCTCCTACCTTTTCGATCAGATGGTGACGTATAGTGCGAGCTGACACAGTTGTACCCTGTGCCTGAAGGTCAGCTTGAATTTGTCTGGAAGTTGATCGAAGGTTCTTAATCCACCATTCCAACAATCCTTTCTTGCAATCTTTGATCAATTTTTCTCTTTTGTGCACGGAAATTAACTACAGTACCATGGCCTGTAAACTTCTTGCGCACAGTGGACACAGGAACATCTGTTCATTGATACAGGTGAGTTTAATTACAAATTACAGGAGCATCACAAACTTGGAATGCAATTATTTCTTACAATTTTGAGAAGGTGCCAATAATTTTGTCCAGCCCAATTTTGGAGTTTGGGGTGAAATGTGTCAGCTTTGGCTTTTTGCTTCTCCACTTTTTTGTGTAATTCCAATACAAACAAAAGAAATAAACATGAGAATTCCTAAAGATTTGTAATTGCAACAGTTTTCTTGGTGGTGCATTATCTGATGGAAATGCCGGGGTGCCAATATTTTGGGGCATGACTATAGTTTAGTTTAGTATAGTGTGGTCTCCTACTTAACAGGAGACTGATAGGTAAAACATGGCAGCTTTTCTCCTTGGCAGGAAGCTACAATTGTTTAGTGAGAGATCCTGTGTTGCTCATAGTATTGTTGCTGCTGTGACTGGCTCCTCTGTATCCAAGAGACCTTGGAAGGTTCTGGTTGAACAGGAATGACCCTTGAAGATCAGCAGCATGACAATGGAGCCAGACAATTATAGGGAGTGGTGCCCCTGAGCATGCTGGACACCAGTATTTACATTCAATGAGCACATGGGATCTGGGTTCTTCTTCCTCTTCCTCTGAGAAGGGAGTTCCAGTCAGGGGAGACAGCTGCCTTCCTTACTCATGCTGCCAGGAGGCCCTTGGTGGGTGACCCGAGGGCCAGGATGATGAAAACTAGAGTTCTTCTGAAAGTTGACTGAAGAGGATGTCAACAGATCCTGGTCTGGTATCAAGGAACAAGGTGACCTTCAGCAAGGGCCTTGTAAGTACAATGCTCATAGCATTGTTACTGCTGTGACTGGCTCCTCTGTATCCAAGAGACCTTGAAAGGTTCTGGTTGAACAGGAGTGACCCTTGAAGATCAGCAGCATGAAAATGGAGCCAGACAATTATAGGGAGTGGTGCCCCTGAGCATGCTGGACACCAGTATTTACATTCAATGAGCACATGGGATCTGGGTTCTTCTCCCTCTTCCACTGAGAAGGGAGTTCCAGTCAGGGGAGACAGCTGCCTTCCTGACTCATGCTGCCAGGAGGCCCTTGATGGGTGACCTGAGGGCCAGGATGATGAAAACAAGGGTTCTTCTGAAAGTTGACTGAAGGGGATATCAACAGATCCTGGTCTGGTATCAAGGAACAAGGTGACCTTCAGCAAGGGCCTTGTAAGTACAAACTGTTCTACATGGATGCTGGGACTTGTGCTGTTTAACCCCCTTGGGACCCATATAGTCAGATGCTGGGTGTAAACTAGAGGGCACACCAGGTGGTGTCCAGAAGAACAACTGTCCATTAAGTTCTGCATTTCTACAGAGGGCCTTTGCTCCAGTCTTCGTAAAGTTTGCTACACATATCCACACATATCTACAGAGTTCGATTCGGAGTATCCCACTATATCCCTTCCCTATCCCAGTTCTAAAACAAAATAAAAACAACAAAAACCACAACCCCTAAACTGATCATTGGAGTAGCGAGCGGAAGTTGTGTGCACCTGGCTATAGGAAATGTGGTGTGCTTGGCTGCGGGAGGGGATCTAGGGGAAAGCCTGGGCGAGATACAAGAGGTTCCTTTGGGGGGTAGCACTACAATAAAGTGGAAATTTACCCATAACAACTTGATAAACATAATTATGTTCTTTAGCGAAGAACATACATTCCACATTATTAATTATGCTACCAAAATTAGTGTGTGCTGTAAATTTCCTCCAGCATTGCTTCTGTTTCTTCTTGCCAGAGGCAACCATTTTGCTGAAGCCCAGAGCCCCTGAGCAGCAGTAAATCTTTAAGCTGTCAGCAGATCCGCCTCTACAAATTCTGCAAAGTGCCTAAAAATAAAGAGCAACTGAACATGTGCAGAGCAGGGTGAGACAGTGTATTACTGGATTTTAAACAGTATAGACCAGCAATGGGCAAACTACGGCCCGTGGGCCGTATACAGCCCGGCAGACCTTTTAATCCGGCCCGCGGAGCATGGCAAACATTGGCTGTCAGGATGTAGGTGGGGCAGCGTGACGAACTCCTCTCCTCTCACAGTCCGCCCTGAAGACCGGAACGGCGCGGGAACACGGCGGGAGGAACGCGCGGAGCAAAGGTAAGTGAATTGACACAGGGGGGACTTGGCTTACTACTTGGGGGGGATTAGTACTGTGGGGGATGAAATACTATATGAGGGATGAATTAATATGGGGGATGAATTAATATGGGGAATGAATTAATTACTATAGGGGGGATGAATTACTATAGGGGGGATGAATTACTATGGGGGGATGAATTACTATATGGGGGATGAATTACTATGGGGGATGAATTACTATATGGGGGATGAATTACTATATGGGGGATGAATTACACTATGGGGGATGAATTACTATAGGGGGGATGAATTACTATGGGGGATGAATTACTATATGGGGGATGAATTACTATGGGGGATGAATTACTATATGGGGGATGAATTACTATATGGGGGATTAATTACTATGCTTACTATGGGGGAATATTACTATAATTACTATGGATGACACATACACATCATTCATCAACTCTTGGTCCGGCCCCCGGGTCCAATATATGAACCCATTGCGGCCCTCAAGTCAAAAAGTTTGCCCACCCCTGGTCTAGACTCTTATTTTTAATGTTTTCAATAGCTATACCTGCAGAAGTAATCTAGCAGGACTTAAAGTGTTTCTAAAGGCTCAAGTTTTTTTACCTTCATGTATTCTATGTATGAAGGTAAAAAACCTTCTGTGTGCAGTGCCCCCCCGGCCTCCTCAATCCTTACCTGAGCCCCTCTTATCCAGTGATGTTCTCAACAGCCTCTGCTGTCTGGGGATTGGATGAGTCCATTGGTTCCTACTGCTGTCAATCACAGCCAGTGTGCCAATGAGGAGAGATTGGGGGGGTGGGGCCGAGCCAGGACTATGTGTCTTATGGATGCATAGAGCAGGGGCTTGGGGACAAGCACATAGCAGTGCTCCCCATCGAGCAGCTTTACCTGGGAGCACTGCTCGATGGGGAGGAGCCAGGAACACCAGCGGGGACCCGAAGAGAAGAGGATCGGGGCTGCTTTCTGCAAAATTACTGTACAGAGCAGGTAAGTATGTTATTTATAAAAAAACAAAAAACAAAAACAACTCACTTTAAGAAATAATTATAAGGAAAAAATGATGTTTTGGAAATATAGAACTTTAGTAAATCACCAGATGTGGACCACCAAAGGCATGAAAGAAATGATGTGCAGTTACCAAAATAAGGAATTAACTTTTAGAACTTTTTAGAACAGTTTGGTCAATATGTGCTGTAGATGTACTAACGTCTTTAGTGCATCCCAAAATAATCTTCCTCAGGGACCATAAAGAGTACCTGTCAGAAGAGAAGTATATGGCTATAGCTACAGTATATTTCCCGTCCGTCATACTCTGGACTCCCAAAACTTCCAATCACTTTAGAAGCTGTGACTTAATTTTCTGCACATTGGCTCTAAGTCAGTGCCTTAAAGTACAGGGGTTAGACAAAATTATGGAAACACCAGGTTAGAGAACAAAATTGTTTCCTAATATGGTATTGAGCAGCCTTTGGCATCCAAGATGACCTGAATTCTCCAGGGAATTGACAGTTATAAGTTTTGGATGGTGGATTTTGGAATCTGATCCCACTTTTCGTGCAAAAATCATTCCAGTTCTTGCAGAGATGGAAAACGAGCTGGAACCCTGTTCTCCAAAACTGACCATAGTGGCTCTATGATATTAATGTGCGGTGACTGAGGCGCCCAGGGAAGGTGCAAGACTTCGTCCGCATGCTTGTCAAACTGTGATTAGACAACACCAGCTGTGTGAATCACTGCATTATCATCTTGGTAAATGGAGCTGTCTTCAGGAAACAATGTCTGCCCCATGGGGTGCACATGGTTGGCCAAAATTTGTACATAGTTGGTGGCAGTGACTCTACCTTTGAAGGTGATGATGAGGCCTGCAGAATATCAAGATATGACTGCACAAACCATGATTGTGCCGCCACCATGCTTTACCATTGGCACAAAACCGTCCTGATCGTAAGCCTGGGACAGTATTGGCCACACGTAAACACATCCAGTGGTTGGGACCAATGTGAAGCTTTATTCATTGGACCATAGTACAATCTTCCATTGATCGATAGTCCACAATTTATGGGTGTTGCACCACTCTCTGCTCTTCTGAACATTAATATCAGTCACTAGTGGTTTGGCAGTTGCAGCTCGCCCGTGAATGTTTTGCTTATGGAGTTCCCTCCGTACAGTTTTCTTGACATGAGCTTTGGAAGACTGAGATTGAGCTCTGCAGTCACTTTTTCAGCAGTTGTTTTCCTTTTCCAGGTCACAATCCTGTGCAATGTCCTTTTGTCTCTTTCAGTCAGCTGACCATGTCAACCACGCTTGTATTTATCAGATGATGTTTTCCTGGAATGTATAAGCCGTCATAACCTTTGATATCGGTAGGATGCACTTGATGAACGGACTATGCAAATGGGAGACTTCTCTATTCTCTTGCGATCCTGATCAATGTCAGTGGAAGGAACCAGTAAGGGGCAAAACTGCTCCCTTGCCAAGGACCCAGTTCTACCCTAATCCGTCTCTACATTGAATTATGCATTTTGTTCTTTTAGCCTACAGTGAAAACTGAATAATTTATTACTCTAAAAGATTCATAAACCAACAGTAATACTGCTAAAATCAGAGCATTCTAAAACATGCTCTGAAAATTATTTCACCAAAACGTGACCTTTCTTCTGCTTCTCCGACGTTTAATGATGATGTGTATGGGCAGAATATGGAGCAAGTCTAGATGGCCGCTCCTTCATTTCCCATCTAATCTGGGTGATAACATTACAATTCACTGATAAATGGACAATGTAACGCGAAAGATGGCTCCAGAAACCACAAAAAGGCGAAGTGCTTAGCTTTGGCATCGTCCATTTGTGATCTACACATGACTACAGACCACAAATGGAAAAATATAGTGTTCCTTATAATTAGCTCGAATCTAGATGGGCCTCATTTAATAACATTTCCAAAATAAGAACAAGCAGAGCTGCGCTATAAAATGGCACAAAAGGCCAGGGAGAAAAAAAACAACCTTATAGTAAAGTAAAATCAGCACATATTACACCCATTACATATTGTTAGGCACGCAATTAAACCCTTCATTACTCTTAGATGTTAACTTTGTATGGATGCAAATCGCACCACAAAGTATCGGTACTCGATATTGACGAGTTCTTGACCGAAAGTATCGGTACTCATACTCGCCGATAAAAAAGGGGTATCGATGCAGCCCTAGAAAAAATTATATTAATTTCATTTGGGTACAGTGTTGCATGACAGAGCAATTGCCAGTTATAGTGGTGCAAAGCTGAATAGCAAAAAATGGTCTGGTCATGAATGGGATAAAACCTTCCGGAGGTCAAATGGTTAAATATGCTTTTGAGCCTAGCTTAAGGAAGAACTTCATGAAATATTCAGCAACTACTTTGCAACCAGGCAGCAAGGCAGTGACAATTAAACCTTTGTATTAGGAGCTTTCCATTTACATCAGAAGCCCCCATTCACATTAAAGTCACCCTGTTCACATTAGAGTCCCCCTGCTCTCGCCAGAGCTCCCTATGCATCAGAGTCCCATCATACACTTGAGGCGTACCATCGTCCACATCAGAGTCCCCTATATATCAGAATCCTATCATTCACTTCAGGTGTCCCACTGCCAGGGGTGGACTGACCATTCGAGCACTCGGGCACTGCCCGAGGGCCCGGGGTCAGTAGGGGGCCCCATAAAATGCCCGTGGTACCTTTTTGGGTGTGTTTTGAGTGTGGGCAAGGACACAGGGGCCCCATGATCCTCAATTGCCTGAGGGCCCCATGAGCAGGGGTGGACTGACAACTCATGGGGCCCCCGGGCTATAGGGGATCATGTGTCCTTGCCCAAACTCAAAAAAGCCTATGAAAAAGGTACCAGGGGCATCTCATGGGGCCCCCTACTGACCCCGGGCCCTCGGGCAGTGCCCGAGTTTCCAAATGGGCAGTCCGCCCCTGCCCATGAGTTGTCAGTCCGCCCCTGCTTACTGCCCACATTGAGTCCCATCATTCACATCTCCTGTTCACATCAGAATCCCCCACTCAAATCAGGAGTCCCCTTCTTCACATCTCAATCCCCTATACATCAAAGGCCCTCTGTTCACATTAGAATCTTCCCATTCACATCAGAATCCCCCATTCATGTCAGGAGTCCCCCTGTTCACATCTTAGTCCCTCTGATCAAATCAGAGTCCCCTATGGATCGCAGTATAATGCTGGCCATCAGCCTGGGGACATCTAGCAGCAGAAAAAGTACTGTGACGGACATCTCTCTGGATTGAAGATGAACATTTCTGAAAAAGCTGCTTTTGTTTTTTTAATGGGCCATTCATTTTTATTATGTCATTTTTGGCTGGAGTTTAAAAAAATTGGGGACAAATGGAAGAAGGATAACCCATTCAGCGAATGTGCGGAAATCTTTTTTGAAACCGTGTCTTCAAAGATAAGAACCAAAAAGAGAAAATGGCAGTCAAACAGTTTTATACCCATCTGACAGTTTGCTGTGGATGGTTAAGTTCTATCTCATGGGTGGTTCAGCCATTCATCTTACATCAATAGCATTTTCATACTGTTTAGTGAGAAATAGAAATTGATGTGGGGGGAATTTGCTCTCGTGTCTAGAAGCTCATTGTGTATTTTGGCTGTAGCAACCTTGGCTGATTCAGCCCTACGCTGTCCATGACCACCTTAAAACTGTCTCTGGACGGAATTAGATGTTTGAGGTGAAGGAGACTCGTGGAACATCTGGCTGCACCAACTATAGGGTCCGTGCTTCAGCCAAGGTTTGGGTTTTGGATTGTTCCTGCTATGATGTCAATACCGAGAAATGTTCTGTAATCACACCCACGTGTCTCTGTTGAGTTATGATTAGCTGCTACATGTATTGATAATGCTGCCTTTTCTCTCCTCATCATCTCTCCACACTGTAGGAAGTAGGATGAAGTTGCTGTCTTACAGGGAGCACAACTGCTCTTTAACCAGTTCAGACCCGGATAGGTGGTCAACGTGGCACAATGGAGTCCCCTAGCTTGGGGCTTCCAGGATTCCCAAAGCTCCAACTGACAGGGGACACCTTGAGAGTGACCCAAGTCTGGTGTGGCCGAGACCCCAGTGCCATCTTGTAGGCAGTTGAAATGGTGAGAGTTGGATGTAGAGAGTTGGAAGTAGGATGAAGTTGTTGTCTCATGGGGAGCATAACTGCTCTGTAACCAGTTGAGACCCAGCTAGGTGGTCAATGTCGCAGAATGGAAACCCCTAGCTTAGGGCTTCCAAGATTTCCAAAGCTCCAACTGACAGGGAACACCATGAGCATGACGCAAGTCTGATGTATCCAAGACCCCAGTGCCATCTTGTAGGCAGGAGGAGTGGTGAGAGTTCCGCTTTAGGTGGGATCCCTGCCTTTGGAGGGAGGAATGAGAGGGAGTCTCATTAGGTGGGTGGTACAGGGTTTAGGAGTTCAGTTTGGCCATAACCTTCACATGGGACATTCAGGACTTTGCTGGGTCCCCCAAGGGACAGAAGGAGAGTGGAGTAAAGTGGTCTAAGGACCTCAGCCCAAGTGCAGCCATCTCCCACATGCCAGCCAACATTAATTAGATGGCTACTGATGGAAATCCATCGTCCAGCCATTGTGTGATGAATATTTTGACTGTATCTGCTTGCACTACATTTATTAAAGATGTTAAATTACACCATAGGCTTGGAGTGCATTAATTTTGCCTGCATCTCAGTATGCAGAGAGAGCAAGAGTGAGTTCTACATGTGCCCCCTGGCTGTCAGGCCTGGAACAGGTGGGTCAGCATCTAGGACTCCTGGGAGTGAGGGGGAAAAGCACACAGCCAGGAGGGTGGATCGAGGGTTGGTCTCCTCCTGCCACCCACACATCTAGGAGAGTCATTGGGCAAAGAGTTGCATTGCCCAGAAGGTCCGTTCACATTGGGGGTTGGCTTGGCTGCTCACTGAGGCCATGCACGAGGTAGTCCGCCTCCCACCAACAATCTTCCAACCTTTCCCAACATTAGATCCCACTAAACCCCAGTGCACAGGGCCATTTTCAGGAGACATTCTCATGTAGGTTAGAGGAAGAAGTAATTTACATAAGAGTCTCTTTTTAATGGTTTACTAAATTAACAAATGCAAGGTACAGGTCAACCTGCTAGATGGGTGGTGGAACACTGCTTACAGTTCCAAAGAGTTTGTATTAATATAAAGAAAAATCAATTCAGCTTGGTAAATTAGAGATACCAGAGACAAAAGGAGACCTACAGGAGGGGTGTCCCAGAGTCTGGTATCCCTGGCATGGGGAATGCAAGTAGTCCCAATATATAAAAGTCCTCCAGCTGCAGTCAGAGAAGCTAAACAATATCCTTGCCCATCTACATGCTGGTCTAAATGACCTACAGACAGGGGAAGCTGGTTACCACTCTCCCTAATGGCAACTACTAGTAGTGACACCATGGAGCCCTCCACCATCTTAATATAACCTCACTCGGGGGTTTTTTTCCTCACAGAATAGGTGCAGGAACTCCCCTCTTTTAAAACCACTTCTTGTATCCATCCCCCTATCCACCTCCAATCACCGTCTCTTGGTTCCCTCCCCTACCCACTTCCCAGTACCACTCCTTTTTGAGACTGCAGAGCCAAGTATTTTGTGGTGCTAAGTGATTTGTATGGGATTTATTAATGGTAACAAGAAAAGCAGTAACATAGATCTCCCGCAGACAGGAACAACAGACCCCCCCAGCAACATAAGACCCCTGCAACAATATATTCCCCCAGCAACAATGGACCCCCATGACAAAATAGCACCCCAGCAACAATGGACACCCAGCAGCAACAACAGATCCCCAAGCAGCCAGCCTCAATAGACTGTGTATAGGCAAGCAACAATAGACCCCTCCCTCAACAGTAGATCCTTTCCAGCAACGATTGACCCCTCCCAGCAACAATAGATCCCCCACCAGCAACAATAGACCTCCCCAGCAACAATAGTCTGCCACACAAAAATAAATCTCCCCAGTGATCTCCCAGCATGCAAGACACCCCAGCACCATTGCCAGTACATACATTCAGTACTAGAAGTGCCAGAACTGTGTTCCCCCACATTCCCGCTAAAAAGGACCCAGACTTCACCGATGGTGCCCCTCCTCTAGCAGGGACAAGGCTGGCACGTATCCAGGGCTGTGGATAAGGGGGTACCACCAGCCCCCTTGTATGGGGCACAGGCCAGCAAGGGGGCCCAGGAAACTGGATGAATTGGATGTGGGCAGGGAAGGTGATTTGCAATTACTGGAACGGATCCCCTGTATGGCTCCCTCTGCAGCAGCTGAATGCTGGCTTCGTCTCCTCTCCCTTTTTGCTTTCAGCTGCTGTAGAGAAAGCCCTACAAGGGATCAGTTCCAGTAATTGCCCCCCTCGCTGCACCCATCACCCTACCTGTGGCACCATACGTTTCACCCTGCTAGTTTCCCCTGTGTGCCCCCACTCCCGCAGTTCTGTCGGATTCCCTCCTCTCCTTCCCACCAGCAGCTGCAAGCACACAATAGGATCCTTTAGGATGGAGAGTGGGGGAAGGGCACGATAAATAAGTCATTTACCAGCCCCTTCCTTTCCTGAATGAACACAATGAGTGAATGGTATCAGTCACTCACTGTGTTCATTCATAAACAAAGCATAGTAAACTGTTTTTCTTGGGGTGGGGGGCCCTGTCAGGTTGGCTGTATGGGGCCCCCGTGATTGCTAATAGCAGCTCTGCACGTATCTCAAGCTGAATCTCACTCTCCAGCAATAGGGCATATACAGCCAGCCAAGGGAACTACAACTGGCCACATCTGTACTCCACTCTACAAAGTTTACAAGGAGAGATTCGAAATGGGAATTTTCAAAATGCTTTCCTAGTTCCTATAAAGCACTAACAAATGTAATGTTCTTTTGTAGTATTTTATGTGATTGGTGCACGATTCAGCACATCACATAACCAGGGGTGGACTGACAACTCATGGGGCCCCCGGGCAATAGGGGATCATGGGGCTCTCCCCCCCCCCACCTCCACTCAGTACCTCACTCACTGCCCACGAGATTGCCAATCATTTCCAAAACAAGATTAACGCAATCCGTAAGGACATTGTCAACTCACAATCTACCTCTCCACCTTGCCCCCCCCCCCATCACCCCCTCAACTCTCCCCTCCTCCGACCTCGTACCCGCACTGCCCCCCGCCATACCTTACACCCCGCACACTATCACCTCCCCAACGCTCCGCTCCTTCAGCCCAGCTACCACTGAGGAGGTCACTAAGGTCTTCACTGAAGCCCGCCTCACCACTTGCCCCTTGGACCCTATCCCCTCACAGCTCCTCCATTCACCCCCCTCCTCCATCATTCGCTCCCTCACCCACATCTTCAATCTCTCCCTCTCCACTGGTACATTCCCCTCCCCCTAAAGCACGCACACATCACCCCCATACTCAAAAAACCCTCCCTTGACCCCACTGACCCACACAACCTTAGGCCCATCTCCCTGCTACCATTCACTTCCAAGCTCCTTGAGCGCTTGGCCTACAATCGCCTAAGCGCCCACCTCACTGATAACAACCTCCTTGACCCACTACAATCTGGCTTCCGTCCCCTACACTCCACCGAAACCACCCTACTTAAAATCACTAACGACCTGCTAACCGTCAAAGCTAATGGCCATTACTCAGTCCTCCTGCTCCTCGACCTCTCCGCGGCCTTCGACACTGTCGACCACCCCCTCCTCCTTACAAAACTACACTCCCTTGGCATCAGGGACGCTGCTCTCTCCTGCTTCTCCTCCTACCTATCCCAATGCTCCTTCAGCGTCACCTATAACACTGCCACCTCCCCCTCTCTCCCCCTCTCTGTTGGAGTCCCCCCAAAGCTCTGTCCTCGGACCCCTTCTCTTCTCCATCTACACCTCCTCCCTTGGCAAACTGATACACTCCCACGGGTTCAATTACCACCTCTATGCCGACGACACACAAATTTACCTCTCCACCCCCCACCTCACCCCCTCACTCTCCGCCCGTATCGCCCACCTCCTGAACGATATATCAGACTGGATGTCGCTCCATTTCCTCAAGTTAAACCTGTCCAAAACCGAGCTCCTGGTTTTCCCCCCAGCCCGCGCCCCCCATCCTCTCCATCACTACTAGCAATGCCACCATCAATCCCACCCCACACGCCAAAGTCCTGGGTGTCACCCTGGACTCAAACCTTTCCTTCCAACCTCATGTCCAATCACTATCAAAGTCATGCAGGCTCCACCTCCGCAACATCTCCAAGATACGTACGTTCCTAACCCCAGACACTACTAAACAACTCGTACACTCCCTCATCATCTCACGCCTGGACTACTGCAACTCCCTTCCCACTGGCCTACCCAAACAAACGCTATCCCCACTCCAGTCTATCCTGAACTCAGCGGCAAGACTCATCCACCTCACCAACCGCTCCACATCTGCCTCCTCCCTCTGCCAATCCCTTCACTGGCTCCCGATTGCCCAGCGCATCAAATTCTATTTACTAACTCTGACCTACAAAGCCACTCACAACGCCGCCCCAAACTACCTAACCGACCTGATACCCAAATACCACCCTACCCGTACCCTTCGCTCCTCACAGGACCTCCTACTCTCTAGCTCCCTGGTCTCCTCATCCCACGCCCAACTGCAGGACTTCTCCAGGACTTCCCCCATCCTCTGGAACTCCAATCCATCAGACTGTCACCTACCCTCCTCATCTTCAGGCGCACCCTGAAAACCCATCTCTTCAGGGAAGCCTACCCCACCCTCACCTAACAACCGATCTCCTCCACTTCTCCCACCACTCCATCCCCCACAGCCACTTCCTCCTGTACCACTTCCCCTCCCTCCTAGATTGTAAGCTGGAAAGAGCAGAGCCCTCGAACCCCTCGTGTATTGTACTGTTACTGTTTTGTCTCATGTTCTGTCCCCCTTGCTACTGTACAGTGCTGAGCATACCCTTTGGCGCTATATAAATACTGTATAATAATAATAATAATAATGGGGCCCCCGTGTCCTTGCTCAAACTCAAAAAAAGCCTTTGAAAAAGGTACCACGGGTATCTCATGGGGCCCCCTACTGACCCCGGCCCTCGGGCAGTGCCCGAGTTTCAAAATGGTCAGTCTGCCCTGCACAAAACTCTTTTTTTTCTCAAACAAGCAGTATTTGAAGTCCCAAGAATGACACATCATTCACTAGACAGCAGTGTGGTGCGTTGTGCTGCTGTACAGTGACAGGCAATACTTTCCAGTGCTCTGCGATAAAATGCATGTCTGCATTGTAGTGCAGCTCACTGCAGCGCAGCTCCAGACTGTGTTTCAGTGTGAATAGGATACATAGAAAACAATTGATTTCTTTGTGTCCTATCAGTAATGGGTTTTCTTCTGTGTGTAAAAAACATCGGTCGCCGCACTAGTGTGCATTTGCCCTGAGAAAAAAGTAGAAAGATCTTCAGTAAAACAAAGCAAAGTCCTCCCTTACATCAGAGTCCCCTCTTACATCCACCTTAGGAGTCTTCCCTTACATCTGGTGTCCCCATCAGAACCAATATTACATCATGGTTCCCAAGAGAGCCCCCTTACATCAGAGCCCCCATTAGAGTTCCCCCATACATCTGAGTCCATCTTAGACATCTGCCTTACATCAGGGTCCCCATCAGATCCCCATTTACATCAGAGTTCACCTTACATTGGGGTCCCCCTCAGAGCTCAACTTACTTTAGGATGTCCATCAGAGTCCCCATTTAGATCAGGGTCCCCATCAGAACCCTCTTTATATGAGAGTTCCCCCTTACATCAGGGTCCCCACCAGAGATCCCCCTTACATCAGGGTTCCAAACAGAGCTCATCTTACATCAGAGCCCCATCAGAGTTCCTCTTACTTTAGTGTCCCCATCAGAACCCTGTTTATATCAGAGTCCACTTTACATTGGGGTCCCCTTCAGAGCCTCTGTACATCAGGATGCTCATCAGAGCCCCCTTTGCATCGTGGGTCCCCATCACAACCCCCTTTATATAACAGTCCCTGTCAGGAATGGACTTGTGGGCTGCAGTACCAGGGCTGGCCAGCGGGTGCTCTCAGCAATCAGAGACTCAACCCTGCAGTCAGCCAAACACCTGAAAGCTGATTGCAGGTGTATTTAAGGGATGGCCAGACCTGCAGTCTGTGCCTTGGTGTGTGTTTTTCTTTGGGCCCCTGTATCTTGTTACCTGCATTCCTGTTCCTGTTCCTGTTCCTGCCTGACTGACGTGTTGCTGACCCTGCCTGATCCTGACCTCTGCTGACTTCTCCTGTTTGATCCCTGGCTTGTGACCCTGACCATTCTCTCCGCCTGCTCCTCCTGTTCCTACCTGCCCGACTTTTATTGACCCAGCCTGCCTGACTACGTTGTGCTCTATATGTGTATGTACCTGTGTATCTTTATCAGTTTAGGTTTGGGTTTGTTTCACCTTGTTGTATGTATTTGTGTTAGCTTGGGGTTTGTTGTATGTATTTGTGTTAGCTTGGGGTTTGGTGCACTGCGTTTATGTTTGTATTGTTAGTCTTAATAAATCGCCTTATTTATAACATATCTGAAGCCTGCGTTTCCCTGCGTCAGTTCACATACCTCTGGTCATACCCGGAGCCCTGACAGTCCCCTTACACCAGAGTCCTATCATCGTTCCCCCTTACTTCAGGCTCACCAGCAGAGACCCCCTTGCATCAGAGTCCACTGTAGGAGTCCCCCCTTACACCAAGGTCCTCATCAGAATATCCCCTTAGTTCAGAGCACCCCTCACATCGGTGTCCCATCAGAGCCCCATTACATCAGAGCCTCCATTACATCAGTGTTCCTATCAGAGCCCCCCCCCCCCCCCCCCCATCCCCTATATTAGTGTCCTGGATTTGAGTCCTCCCATCAGAGGGAAGTGGAGCAGGTCTGAACAAAGGAATTTCTATCCTAATGCGAATGCTGGGACAAGGACATCTATTGCTGGGACACCCCATATGGAAGAAAAATATATTTTAAAATTATTCTTCCCAAATATATTGACATCTATTTGAAATGCTACAATTTTGGCCGTATTCAAAATATATATATATATATATATATACTGTATTACAAAATATATGAAAAATATTTTTAAAAATGCATTTCAAATATACTGTATGTCTTTAAAAATACAAATCTACATTTTTGGAATGCATATGTAAGAATATATGTTAAAAATACTTTTTTATATGTTAAAAAAAAAATCTGAAGAATATATTTAAAAAATATATATTTTAAAATATATATATATTTTTTAAATATATTCTTCAGATTTTTTTTAACATATAAAAAAGTCAGTTTAACATATTTTTTTACATATATTTGTAAATGCATTCCAAAAATGTAGATTTGTATTTTTAAAGACATACAGTATATTTGGAATGTATTTTTAAAAATATTTTTCATATATTTTGTAATAAAAACGCATTTCAACATACAGTATACATATATATATATTTGTTTATTAATGTATTTCAGGTACTTATATAGCACCGTCAATTTTACACAGCGCTTTACATATATATATATATATATAAATATTTATTTATTGAAATATATTTTTAAATATATTGCACATGGCCAGAATTGTATCATTTCAAATATATCTCAATATATTTGGGAAGAATATTTTTTAAATATATTTCTCATCCATATGGGACCATCAGTCCTAAAAATGAAGGACCCAGTGTACAGGGGGAAGGGGGAACCTGCACTGGACACTGGGTAGGGTTGGGGGGAGAAGCAGAGACCATCTGAGCAGAATCCTCAGTCTGTATCCATCAGCTGTGGGCCACATAAAGTCTCATAGCGGGCCGGATGTGGCCACACGGGCCAAAGTTTACAGACCCTGGCCTGGTCTAGTCAGAGATAAAGTGTAGGCACCAAACCACTACGAAGGTCACAATTTGGTGAGGACTAGAAAGTTGACGTCAATCAGCAGACATCTAGATAGTTATTGTCAGGTTTGCATCGCACTGCCCCGCGGTTGGAGAATGATGTGTCAGCAATGGTGGACAGGAGCAGATTTATTTCCTTCTCTAAAATTCCTGCTTTCTTTTTCATCTCTCTGTATTTCACAACTTCAGAGGTCTGTCTTCACACGGCCTTACAGCAAACAATAAAGTAAGCCGGTTCTCTGTTTGTCAGCCAACAGAGCACTCGGCACGCGGCCATGAGACATAATGACTTCATTGATAAGAACATTCGATGTTTATTTTATTATTAATTTATTGTTTATTACACATAGGCCATCAATTTATGTAGAAATCAAATTCATCCTCCTATAATAAAACAAGTAGTAAAATAAAATTCATGTCTTCCTGTCCAAGCTGGACCTCTGAATGCACCTGCATGTTGGCTATTTATTTATTTTATTTATTTCAGGTACTTATATAGCACTGTCAATTTATGCAGCATTTCACATATATGTTGTACATTCACATCAGTCCCTAACCCTCAAGGGGCATCCAATCTAAGGTCCCTAACTTACATTCATACACTAGGGCCAATTTAGACAGGATCCAATTAACCTAACAGCATGTCTTTGGAGTGTGGGAGGAAACCAGAGTACCCGGAGGAACCCCACGCAGACACAGGGAGAACATGCAAACTCCAGGCAGGTCGTGTCGTGATTGGGATTCGAACCAACGACCCGAGTACTGCCAGGTGAAATCCATATGCAGGCATTTTAGCATGTTTTTAGGCGCAGACGGTAAGGGCCATAAAAAAATTGTCTGAGTTATGCTTTCCTGGAGAAGCAATATTGCATTTTTTTTCCATGTAAATGCACATAAATGAGTGTAAACATGTGTATAAATGTGTTTTTATGCATGTTAATGTATTCCAGTAACTAGAATACATGAGTATTCCAGCCAATAGAATGAGTTGATGCTCAAATGCCTCTAAACGTCATACACACACAAATGCAAATGAAAAAAATGAGAGAGCAGAGCCATTAGATTGCAAGCTGCAAGGATCAGGGCCCTCCTAACCCTCTTGTATTGAACTGTATTTTATTTCAGATACTTATATAGCACCATCAATTTACGCAGCCCTTTACATATATATTGTACATTCACATCAGTCCTTAACCCTCAAGGGGCGTACAATCTAAGGTCCCCAACTTACATTCATACATACATACACATACTAGGGACAATTTAGACAGGAGCCAATTAACCTACCAGCATGTCTTTGGAGTGTGGGAGGAAACTGGAGTACCCGGAGGAAACCCACGCAGGCACAGGGAAAAAATGCAAACTCCAGGCAGGTTGGGCTGTGGTTGGGATTCGAACCAACGACCCGAGTACTGCCAGGTGGAAGTGCTAACTATTTAGCCACTGTGCTGCCCTGTTGCTGTATTGTCTCCTGTTATATTGTAAAGTGCTAAGCAAACTGTTGGCGCCATATAAATCCTGTATTATAATAATAATAATAATGCTGTTGTATATAAATCCTGTATAATAATAATAATAATAATAATGGTGTTGTATATAAATTCTGTATAATAATAATAATAATGTTGTATATAAATCCTGTATAATAATAATAATAATGTTGTATATAAATCCTGAATAATAATAATAATAATTTAGAAGCATTTTTTTCTGGCAGCAAACCACATACGCTCGTGTGCATGAGGCCTTATAGGGTGTATATATCCCTACACAGGGATTTTACATGTAAAATATTGCCTAGTGTAATTTCATGGCACTTTTCCATATTCGGGGAGCAGCAAGTGAGTGGCTGTAGGCAGTCATTCTCTTGTAAACACAGATGCTTTTGGCATCACACCCAATGCAGGGCTAAGGACCTTGCTTTGGTCTTGATGACTTCACAACCTTAGACCGCTGAAACAAGGGGGGTAAAATAGTGCGAGGAGCGAGGATCAGGTGAGTAAATCTTCTTATTTTGTTCCCCTAAACCACTTGTGTCAAACACAAGGTCCATGGTCTGAATCAGGCCCGTCAGGCCATTTCATGTGGCCCTCGCCCCCTTTCCTGCAACTGCAGCCCCCTCCTTGTCTCCCCCCCCACCTTGTCTCAGCAGTTAGCAGCAGAGAGGAGGACAGAACTCCTCCTACAGATTCTGCTCCACTCTGTGCAGCCGCAGCACCCCGTCTTCTCCGCTTCCTCTGCTCTCAGTAGACTCCGGCAGCTGACTCCAGCCTTCCTTTGGTCCTCCTCCAGACGCTGCACTTTCTGCTTCCCAGCTCCACCCCTAGCTTCTTCTGGGCAGCAGCACAAGGTAAGGGGGATGCACTTTGATGTAACCCCCGGTTCACACCTATGCAGCCGTGCGGGCCACATTTTGCTCGGGCACGAGAGCCCATTTATTTGAATGGACTCCCGTGCCCGTGACATGCAGGGAAGAAGTCCCTGCACTACTTTGGAAAACGCAGCCGAGGTTCCCAGTACGGTTGCGTTTCCCAGTGCGGGCGGAGTGCCATTAGAACTAATGTCACCTGCCCACAGGTCCGCAATCTTCTGTGCGGGTGGTGCGGCTGCACGGATTTTCGTGCGGATCCACAGTGGCACCACCTGCACAGATGTGAACCTAGGGTTAGACATCCCCCTTACATCAGGGTCCTCATCAGAACCCCATTTACATCAGAGTTCACCTTACATCGAGGTCCCCCTCAGAGCTGCACTTACTTTAGGATGTTCTTTTAAGTCCCCCTTTACATCAGAACCCCCTTTATATGAGATTTCCCCCTTGCATCAGGGTCTCCGCCAGAGATCCCCCTTACATCAGGATTCTGAACAGAGCTCATCCGGGGGGAGACCAGATACAGTGAATGCAGGGTCCAGGGAGACCAGATATAGTGAATGCAGGGTCCGGGGAGACCAGATATAGTGAATGCAGGGTCCGGGGAGACCAGATATAGTGAATGCAGGGTCCAGGGAGAGCAGATATAGTGAATGCAGGGTCCAGGGAGAGCAGATATAGTGAATGCAGGGTCCTGGGAGACCAGATATAGTGAATGAAAGGTCTTGGGAGACCAGATATAGTGAATGCAGGGTCCGGAGAGACTAGATATAGTGAATGCCGGGTCCGGGGAGACCAGATATAGTGAATGCAGGGTCCGGGGAGACCAGATATAGTGAATGCAGGGTCCGGGGAGACCGGATATAGTGAATGCAGGGTCTGGGGAGATCAGATATAGTGAATGCAGGGTCCGGGGAGACCGGATATAGTGAATGCAGGGTCTGGAGAGAGCGGATATAGTGAATGCAGGGTCCGGGGAGATCAGATATAGTGAATGCAGGGTCCGGGGAGACCGGATATAGTGAATGCAGGGTCCGGGGAGATCAGATATAGTGAATGCAGGGTCCGGGGAGACCGGATATAGTGAATGCAGGGTCTGGAGAGAGCGGATATAGTGAATGCAGGGTCCGGGGAGATCAGATATAGTGAATGCAGGGTCTGGGGAGACCGGATATAGTGAATGCAGGGTCTGGAGAGAGCGGATATAGTGAATGCAGGGTCCGGGGAGATCAGATATAGTGAATGCAGGGTCCGGGGTTTAGTAACACTTTAAGTGCAGTCTGGTGTATTATAAGGAATAGGGTGCAGGAAGAAGGAAAATCTGGGGGAGAATTCATGGAGACATTAGATAAGAAGATGAAATAAAATGTATATATATTTTTTGTGTGCGGTACTTTTAAAGTCTGACTATCCTCCTTCAAATGTGTAATTAAATGTAGGCTCATAAAGTCTCAGTGTGCCTGATTTTACAATCCACAGTCGGGTGAAACCCAGATGTACAAAGTGGTCAAAGTTCAAGTTAAAATGTAGGTTAACAAACTGTGGCCATGGCAGCTGAGCCAGCACTGTGGGATTGTGTAATCCATTCAGCCAGCACGGGCCGGGACGGAGTGGGTTGCGATAGAAACCTTTCACATACAATATGAGATTTTTTTTTCCTCCACATTCAGGAGGAGCGGTGCCAGGACTAGGAGTGCACTTCTATCCCCCTACATGCCAGGATCTGCAGAAGTGCAAAAGACAAAAAGAGGAATTCCTTAAAGCCATATTAAACCCCCCAACAATTATTACATTGCAGCTTACCGATCCTTAGTCCTCCTGCACACGGGACGTATTTACAGCGGCTGTTTTTGGCTTTTGACATTTTTTTCTACAGCCAGTAACCCCCCAGCATGTTATCCTATGTGTCCATCCCCGGCGTGTTATCCTATGTGCCCATCCCCGGCGTGTTCTCCTGTGTGTCCATCCCCGGCGTGTTCTCCTGTGTGTCCATCCCCGGCGTGTTCTCCTGTGTGTCCATCCCCGGCGTGTTCTCCTGTGTGCCCATCCCCGGCGTGTTCTCCTGTGTGCCCATCCCCGGCATGTTCTCCTGTGTGCCCATCCCCGGCGTGTTCTCCTGTGTGTCCATCCCCGGCGTGTTCTCCTGTGTGCCCATCCCCGGCGTGTTCTCCTGTGTGCCCATCCCCGGCGTGTTCTCCTGTGTGTCCAATCCCGGCGTGTTATCCTATGTGTCCATCCCCGCCATGTTCTCCTATGTGTCCATCCCCGGCATGTTATCCTATGTGTCCATCCCCAGCATGTTATCCTATGTGTCCATCCTCGGCATGTTATCCTATGTGTCCATCCCCGGCATGTTATCCTATGTGTCCATCCCCGGCATGTTATCCTGTGTGTCCATCCCCGGCATGTTATCCTGTGTGTCCATCCCCGGCATGTTATCCTATGTGTGTCCATCCCCAGCATGTTCTCCTATGTGTCCATCCCCGGCATGTTATCCTATGTGTCCATCCCCGGCATGTTATCCTATGTGTCCATACACACATAGACTGGAATCAGCGTTTTTTTGTCTGGAAAAAAAACAAGACTAGTGGGTTTTTAGAGGAGTTTTTAGCTGTAAAAACATTCTAATGCTGGGAAACACGGCAAAACGCAGTAAAATGCCACAAACTGACAGTTTTGGACTTTTTTTTAACAAAAAAAACCTCAAAAAACACAAACGCGGAAAAACACCACTAAACACTGATGCAAAAACGCTAAAAAAAGTCCCATTTGCATGGAGACTTATTTTTATCTGGTGATCCAGCCAGTGAGTCTGTTTTTGTTCACCTTCCTTTAACCCCTTGCCTACCGGGCACTTATACCCCTTTCCTGCCCAGGCCAATTTACAGCTTTTAGCGCTGTCGCACTTTGAGTGACAATTGCGCGGTCATGCAACACTGTACCCATATGAAATTTTTATCATTTTTTTCACACAAATAGAGCTTTATTTTGGTGGTATGTACTTGTCGCTGGGTGTTTTATTTTTTGCACTATAAACAAAAAAAAGCAATTTTTCTCCTTCACTGATGTGCGTTGATGAGGCTGCGCTGATAGGCAGCACTGATGGGCACTGATAGGCGGCAATGATAGGCACTGATAGGCGGCACTGATGAGGTGGCGCTGATGAACTGGCACTGATATGTAACAATGATGGGGACTGATAGGTGGCACTGATGGGCACTGGTAGGCGGCACTGATGGGCACTGATAGGAAGCACTGATAGGTGACACTGATATGCAACAATGATGGGCACTGATAGGCGGCATTAATGGGCACTGATAGGTGGCACTGATGAGTGGCACTGACTGACAGCACTAATGGGCAATGATGGGGGGCACTGCTGATCAGCACTGATGGGTGGCACTGCTGTGCACAGGTGGGTGGCATTGCTGGGCACTGATGAGCACAGGTGAGTGGCACTGCTGGGCACTTGTGGATGGCACAGATGGATGGCACTGGTGGGTGGCATTGCTTGGCACCAATTATCAGGGCACTGATCATCAGTGCCCTGATGATCGGTGCTGATCCCTCTTCTGACAATTGCTGTTTATCGGCAGTACTTTCCTCACGCTGTGACAGTATGAGGAAAGTGCAGCTGATAACCGGCATCTGCATTTACTGGTGATCTGCTCTGTCATTGGACACGGCTGATCACATGGTAAAAGGTTGATGTGATTGGCCTTTTACCACATCACGTGATCAGCTGTGTCCGTAGGAAACAGGGATCACGGAGATCGCTGGGGGCGCGCAGGAGAGCACGTTCTGGGAGGACGTCATATGATGCCCTCCCAGAACTGGCCGGCCACAGTGAAGCCGTCATTCACTATCTGCGGTGGGCGAGTGGTTAACAGACCAAGCTCTCCAGCAAAAGTGGCATTGAGAGTGTTGGGACAAACCATATAACACTGATAGGGGTGCTTACAATAGTTCAGAGCAGGGGGTTCACTTTGGGTCCCCAGAGGGGAACAGTAGGGCAGTATGCACAGATATAGGTCTGGTAAAACTATGCTAACATGGGGGGGGGGCTTAAAACTTGAGCCTACATAATAACATATGCCACAGTGCTTGTACCCAAAGATTTCATGCACATGGTTGTATGAGGCCACAATAAGAGCTTTTTCACATTCACTTTGCTCTCTGAAGAGCAATTTGTATCGGAATCGCTCTTCAGAGAGCATTTGACAGGCAGTAAGAAGGCATATTGCCTCTTCAACCCCTGCTTTAACCCCTTGAACAACCACACTAGTGCACTTGCACATGGTTGTGGGGTGCTTGCAGTGCAGCCTTAGGTCACATGGTAGCCCAGGTTCCGCTGCCCATTGACATGAATGACTGTGCCCAGGTAGCCCAGGTACCGCTGGACATAGACATGAATGACTGTGCCCAGGTAGCCCAGGTACCGCTGCCCATAGACATGAATGACTGTGCCCAGGTAGCCCAGGTACTGCTGCCCATAGACATGAATGACTGTGCCCAGGCAGCCCAGGTACCGCTGCCCATAGACATGAATGACTGTGCCCAGGCAGCCCAGGTACCGCTGCCCATAGACATGATAGACTGTGCCCAGGTAGCCCAGGTACTGCTGCACATAGACATGAAAGACTGTGCCCAGGTAGCCCAGGTACCGCTGCCCATAGACACGAATGACTGTGCCCAGGTAGCCCAGGTACCGCTGCCCATAGACATGAATGACTGTGTCCAGGTACCGCTGCCCATAGACATGATAGACTGTGCCCAGGTAGCCCAGGAACCGCTGCCCATAGACACGAATGACTGTGCCCAGGTACCGCTGCCCATATACATGAATGACTGCCCAGGTACCGCTGCCCATAGACATGAATGACTGTGCCCAGGTAGCCCAGGTACCGCTGCCCATAGACATGAATGACTGCCCAGGTAGCCCAGGTACCGCTGCCCATAGACATGAATGACTGTGCCCAGGTAGCCCAGGTACCGCTGCCCATAGACATGAATGACTGCCCAGGTACCGCTGCCCATAGACATGAATGACTGTGCCCAGGTACCGCTGCCCATAGACATGAATGACTGCCGAGGTAGCCCAGGTCCCGCTGCCCACAGACATGAATGACTGTGCCCAGGTAGCCCAGGTACCGCTGCACATAGACATGAAAGACTGTGCCCAGGTAGCCCAGGAACCGCTGCCCATAGACACGAATGACTGTGCCCAGGTACCGCTGCCCATAGACATGATAGACTGTGCCCAGGTAGCCCAGGTACTGCTGCCCATAGACATGAATGACTGCCCAGGTACCGCTGCCCATAGACATGAATGACTGCCCAGGTACCGCTGCCCATAGACATGAAGGACTGTGCCCAGGTAGCCCAGGTACCGCTGCCCATAGACATGAATGACTGCCCAGGTAGCCCAGGTACCGCTGCCCATAGACATGAATGACTGTGCCCAGGTAGCCCAGGTACAGCTGCCCATAGACATGAATGACTGTGCCCAGGTAGCCCAGGTACCGCTGCCCATAGACATGAATGACTGTGCCCAGGTACCCCAGGTACCGCTTCCCATAGACATGAATGACTGTGCCCAGGTAGCCCAGGTACCGCTGCCCATAGACATGAATGACTGTGCCCAGGTAGCCCAGGTACTGCTGCCCATAGACATGAATGACTGTGCCCAGGTAGCCCAGGTACCGCTGCCCATAGACATGAATGACTGTGCCCAGGTAGCCCAGGTACTGCTGCCCATAGACATGAATGACTGTGCCCAGGTAGCCCAGGTACCGCTGCCCATAGACATGAATGACTGTGCCCAGGTATACGCCAGTACATCCATATACTATACATGGTTTACACCAGTACCACCATAGGCCTGCTTACAGCCCCTTACAGCTATGCATGTCTGCCATCAGCTGTATGCAGCACCTAGGCTTTCCGGGCATATGCCGTATTTACGTTGCACATGGCCAATAGTGCAATAGTTTTATGAGCAGTGTGCAGCACAATGGCTAAATAGTTAGTCCTTCTGCCTGGCAGTACTCGGGTCGTTGGTTCAAATCCAAGCCACGGCACCACCTGCCTGGAGTTTGCATGTTCTCCCTGTGCCTGTGTGGGTTTCATCTGGGTACTCTGGTTTCCTCCCACACCCCAAAGACATGCTGGTAGGTGAATTGGCTCCTGTCTAAATTGTCCCTAGTATGTGTATGTATGAATGTGAGTTAGGGACCTTAGATTGTACGCCCCTTGAGGGTTAGGGACTGATGTGAATGTACAATATATATGTAAAGCGCTGCGTAAATTGACGGCGCTATATAAGTATCTGAAATAATGAGCAGTAACAAGACTTGAGAGGTCAGCAGCATTGGGTCTAAGCAAAGAGTCTAAAGCCTAGTACAAAACGGTCAGAAAATCGGCTGAAAAATACCACTTTTGAAGCGATTGTACGATAATCTGATTGTTAGTATGCAGCTTTCGTCTGAAATTATACAAAGGGACAAACAGGGAAATGTTTCACCATTTTTTCACGATTTTTCTTTAACCACTTCCAGTCCGGACACTCCCCCCCCCCCCCCCCCCCCCGCCCAGGCCAATTTTCAGCTTTCAGTGCTATCACACTTTGAATGACAATTGCGCGGTCATGCAACACTGTATCCATATGAGTTTTTTAGCATCCTTTTTTTAGATAGCTACAACTTTATTTTGGTGGTATTTATTCACCACTGGGATTTTGATTTTTTTTGCTATATGAATGAAAAAGTCCACAAAATTTTGAAAAAAAGTGTTTTTCTTATAAAATTTTGCAAATAAATAAGCTTTCTTCATAAATCTTGGCCAAAATGTATTCCGTTATCTTTTTAGTAAAATAAAAAATAACCCAAATTAGTTTATAACCAAAAATTATAATTTTTCAAAAACTTTTTTACATTTTAATGTTATTTTTTTTAATTTTATTATTTATGTTTTTTTTTACATACTGTCACCCTAGCAGTACGGTGTCACCATAGTGACACTGTACTACTTGTGGGGGGTGATGAAGACTTTTTTTTTTTTTTTTTACACTGATTGCTTTTATACCCTTAAAGGCTGTAAAAGCAGTCATTTCTCCTTCTCTCTGGCTGCATTCCTGCAGCCATTGAGAAATACTGTGAGAGCTGTGTTTGGTCACAGCTTGTCACATGGTACAAGGCTGTTGTGAATAGCCCTGTACCATGTGATCTCTGTGATCATCCACAGATTTCACAAGTAGTAAGCAATGATGTCAGAAGTGACATCTTGCTTACTACTATTCATGTGATCACTGATTGGCCAATCAGTGATCACATGAATTGGGACCTCACACAGAGGTCCCGTACAGCGATCGATGATCCTCCGGACACAGCGGACACTGGATCGCGGTGTCGCGCACCCCCAGGAAGCGCGCACAGCCTGTAAATGCAGGCGCAGTTTATGAACGGCAACCCTCTCCTGCACTGCTCCTGTCCAGCCGTGTACATGGGCCAGATGGGAAGTGGTTAATCAATACGGTATTCATCTGAAAAAAATCAGAAGAGCAACACCACCCATGGCCAGAAAACGAAATAATTCCTTACAATACAGTACAATAAATGACATCACTTTCAAAGTTGTATTCTGTCGTAAGAGAATTTTCCTAACTTTAGTAACTTCTTCATTTTCGATGACTAGCATGCATGTGCCAAGCTTGTGGTGACATTCAATGCTAATGGCACCAAAGATGCAGCAAGCAGACGTACATTACTGTGTGCGTTAAAATGCGCAACAAATGCATCAAAACGCATGACTAAAAAGACGTGCAAAGCTGAATACCCAAAAAAGTACAGGAGCTTCTTTGGTGCATTTGTCACACGTAGGGCAGCCCACTGAAATGAACAGGCTGCCTAATGTGTGTAGTATAAAAACACACAAGAAAAGTGCAAAAAAGCATGAAAAAGCGCACATTTACGAGACTCTAGGTGTGAATCCAGCCAGTGGTGTATTTAGGTTTTGTGCTGCCCTAGGCAACACAAAAATCGGCTCCCCCCCCTCGGAGAGACCCTGACACCGACCAACACCCCCCTCCCCCATGAAGAGAGCCTGACATGGACCAACAACACCCCAACCCACCCAAGAGAGCGTTCTACTACCATCGCCACCCATACACTTGCCACCCCACCCTAGTGAGAGAGAGAAGACACTCATCTTCACAGCTCCGGACATCCCTGGGAACAAGAGTCAGGCTCTGCATACAGCATTAATCAGCCCACAGCCTCTCTTGGATCCTAACTGGTGCCCATGCTGCATGTGTCATTCTTCCATCCCTTCTTCTGGGGGCAATGCTGCCCCCCTGAAAAATACCGCCCTAGGCAAATGCCTTGTTTGCCTTATGGTAAATACGCCCCTGAATCTAGCCTTGAGGGAACCTGGCTTATCTCCTCCTAATTCATCCAAGTGGCCTATTCTCCATTTCTCTGTGGTCTTCCAACAGCTCCGTCTGCCTGCCATGGGTCCTACTGATCACCTCCAGCATCCCACACTATCCCGGGCACATCCTTCTTGCCAGCGGGGGACCGAAGTCCAGATGCCAGTGCTGTCAACCGGATTTCCTCTCTCTCAATGGAGACACAGGAGAATGCCTGGGCCATGCAACTCCAGCACCTTAAAGTGCCCGCCAGAATGCTCTAGGCAGGTTTGGACCCCCATATCTCCCCCTTTTTCTATGCCCTTGTAATGCTCAGCTATTCTTCATTTATGTAAAAACTTTATTCAAAAGGAAAAAAAAAGCTGTTGCTGTGATGGCTTAAAAAAACTTTAGGTGGAGTTCAACTTTAATTTGTTAGTCTAGTCCGCTGGTCTCCAAACTGCAGGGCCCCTTTGCTTGCCTTTTCCTGGCCCTTAGGGCACTATACCATCCACTGACTGCAACAATGGGACATAAATCCTTCCAATGACACCAATGATGGAGCACAATTCTTCTGATACCAACAATAGGGCCTTGCTTACTCTCACTGACACCAATGATGGAGCACAATTCTTCTGATACCAACAATAGGGCCTTGCTTACTCTCACTGACACCAATGATGGAGCACAATACTTCTTCTGATACCAACAATGGGACCTTGCTTACTCTCACTGACACCAATACATTTTCTATTCCCACTTGTCCAAGTCCAACCCCCTGAAGTCTGAAGGACAGTAATCCAGCCCTTTGTTTAGAATGTTTGGAGACCCCTGGTCTGGTTCATCTAAATCTTCTAGTCCATCTAACACTCTTGTCACCCAAGACTAATGCTGTTCAAAGGTTATCTCCGCTGCTCCTTTATGCAGAATGGAGACACCCTGATGCAGGCCATAGACGGGTCGAAAATCGGCCGATTTTTCATCTGAAAAAAAAAAAATCGGCCGATTTTCGCACCGTTCGTGGGTTAATTGGTCGGCCTTTTTTCAGGGTTTTGGCACATTTTTTTTATCGGTCAAGTTGTAAAATTCACAGCCGAGTTTGACGATCGGTCGATTTTCCTGGCAATGATGGGCAAATCGGCAAATCGTTTTACTGATAAAAAATCTGCGCATGAGCTGTGACCTGCAAGATGAAGAAGAAAAAGAAAAAGAAGAAGAAGAAGAAAAAGAAGAAGAATTCCAGTCCGCTATTATATTTTACATGAAAGTCTTGCAGTTGCAACAATGTATCTATTTGTATCCGAATAAAAACATCTGTATCCGAAATGGATACAAATGGATACATTGTTGCAACCGCAAGACTTTCATGTAAAATATAATAGTGGAGCTCTCTGCAAGGGACAGAAGTAATTATGGGGTTAAAAGCCGGTCGTAGACGGGACAAAAATCAGCCGATTTTTTTACCGTTGGTGGTAACGTCGGCCGATCGAATGACCGATTTTTCGTTTTTTTGTGTTTTTTTAAATGGCTGATTTTCGACCCGTCTATGGCCTGCATAAGACAGGAAGTGTAGTATTGGCTGGATCTCCAGGGGAAAATAAAGAGGAAAAAAAAGCAAAAAAGATAAAGCTAATGCAGCCACCACATCTAAGGATTGCAAGCTGCAACGTAATGCATTCTGTTTTTGGGTTTAAGACCTCTTTGGTAACATACAGTGAATCCTGGGCTGGTTTTTCAGCCGAGGAGTTGCTGGCGCACACACTGAGAAATAGAGTAGCTTGGGTTCAGTGTTGAATTAGGCCGGGGATAAAGTAATACCTTCTGTTTCCCAGCAGGGAAAATATGCTGCTAACAAAACAGAAGACGGTATTAACGGACAGAAGAAATGACTTACTTTTTTCCTTCATGAGCAACTTTCTCCTCTCAACAGCTTCCCGGCTCTGCAAACATAAGTGGAGAGGCACGTTAGTGAAACGCTGTTCCTATACTATCCATGTGTCTGCAAATCAGTAACTCTGCTTAGTAACCACAGGTTGTAGATGATTGACAGAGCAGTGGTCTCCAAACTGGGGCTGGATGTGGCCCTTTGCTTGCCTTTATCAGGCCCTTGGGGCACTATTCCACCCACTGATGCAAGGCACTATTCCTTCTAATGACACCAACAATGGGGTATAATTACTGTTACTCATACCAGCAATAGGGCACTGTTCCTACCAGTGACACCAATGTCATGGAACTATTCTTTCAACTGACACCAATGTTATGGAACTATTCTTCCCACTGACACCAATGATGGGGTACTATTCCTACCAATGATGGGGCACTATTCCAACCACTGACACCAATGTTATGGAACTATTCTTCCCACTGACACCAATGATGGGGTACTATTCCTACCAATGATGGGGCACTATTCCAACCACTGACACCAATGTCATGGAACTATTCTTCCCACTGACACCAATGTTATGGAACTATTCTTCCCATTGACACCAATGATGGGGTACTATTCCTACCAATGATGGGGCACTATTCCTACCAATGATGGGGCACTATTCCTACCAGTGATGGGGCACTGTTCCTACCAGTGATGGGGCACTATTCCTACCAGTGATGGGGCACTGTTCCTACCAGTGATGGGGCACTATTCCTACCAGTGATGGGGCACTGTTCCTACCAGTGATGGGGCACTATTCCTACCAGTGATGGGGCACTATTCCTACCAGTGATGGGGCACTATTCCTACCAGTGATGGGGCACTATTCCTACCAGTGATGGGGCACTATTCCTACCAGTGATGGGGCACTATTCCTACCAGTGATGGGGCACTATTCCTACCAGTGATGGGGCACTATTCCTACCAGTGATGGGGCACTATTCCTACCAGTGATAGGGCACTATTCCTACCAGTGATAGGGCACTATTCCTACCAATGATGGGGCACTATTCCTACCAATGATGGGGCACTATTCCTACCAGTGATGGGGCACTATTCCTACCAGTGATGGGGCACTATTCCTACCAGTGATAGGGCACTATTCCTACCAGTGATGGGGCACTATTCCTACCAGTGATAGGGCACTATTCCTACCAATGATGGGGCACAATTCCTACCAATGATGGGGCACTATTCCTACCAGTGATGGGGCACTATTTCTGCCAATGATGGGGCACTATTCCTACCACTGACACCAATGTTATGGAACTATTCTTCCCACTGACACCAGTGATGGGGCACTATTCCTCTCACTGACACCAATGGTATGGAACTATTCTTCCCACTGACACCAATGATGGGGCACTATTCCTTCCACTGATATCTATGTTATTAAACTATTCCTTTCACGGACACCAATGGTATGGAACTATTCTTCCCACTGACACCAATGATGGGGCACTATTCCTTTTCCTGATACCAATCATGGGGCACTGTGTTTTCCCCTATTACCAACAATGGATCACTATTCCTCCAATCAATACCAACGATGAGGCATTGTTTATTCCCATTGATGTCGGGGCATTTTCTACTCACACTGGCCACAGTCCGGCCCCCTTTTCTTGCCTTTTTCTGGACCTTTGGGCACTATACCATCCACTGACTCCAACAATGGGACATAAATCCTTCCAATGACACCAATGATGGAGCACAATTCTTCTTCTGATACAAACAATGGGGCCTTGCTTACTCCCACTGACACCAATACATTTCCTACTCCCACTTGTCCAAGTCCGACCCCCTAAAGTCTGAAGGACAGTAAAGCGGCCCTTTGTTCAGAAAAGTTTGGAGACCCCTGATACAGAGAGATGTTTGAAGGCGATATGCATCCCTCCCAACTTTCATAGATGGGAATGAGGGCCACCTATTAGCAAAAGTATGTGGGCATAGGACACCCCCCCCCTCCTGCCACGCTTCCCTCCTTAACCCCCCTGGCAGTATTCCCGAGTGTAGCTCGGGGTAAAGTTTCAGCACCGCAAGCGGTAACCCTGAGCTACACTCGGGAATACACTGCAGCGTTGCTCCAGGATCTCTTCTTCACTTACCTTGTCCTGCACTCCCGCGATGTCCCTCCTGCAGTGTCCCCTGTAATGTCCTCCAGCCGATGCCGGCATCTGTCTTCTGGGTTCCATTCCCTGCAAGCGTCACGACATACGGAGGTTACTGGCGGAAATTTAAAAATGTGAAAAAGTGACATTCACTAAATACACTAAAATCACATAGTATAACATTCCTGTTTCAAACCATTTCACATACATTTTGTCCCGAGTGCTTTGTCCGGTGCCCTGCCTGCATTTTTACTGTTCTTTCTGTCTGGAAACTGAGAAACGTCCATGGCGTCCAAAAAGCGTCCCTTTAGGTCAAAAGCGGTTTTAGACCGGCTAGAGAACAGCGATAGTAAATCAGAACCACTTGCAGAATTGAGTGATAATGATTTGTGGGGGAAATTCCTCATCAGACACTGAAAACGATTCTGCGACTTTGCTCAGCGATGTGCGAACTTGGCGCTCTATTTCACATTTCAGTGTTTTTGGTTTGATTATATTATTGAATTAAATTTATTATTATATTATTATTTTTTATGATTATTTATTAAATTATAATTTATGATTTAGTGTTTCAAATTTTATCATACCCGGGATGTTTACTAGACTCTTGTTCGGACAGATTTCAGTGAGTTATTCCTAAAAATTACAGCCTACAATAAAACAAAAACATATTTCCATGCAAAAAAATGTACCGCTTTGAGCACAGAAATACTGACATAATCAGACTGCTAGGGAGGCTACAGGAGACTTGTACAAAAAGAAAAATTGCTTAAATCTCCAAGTGCTTTTTTCCCCACTAATATTCCTTCATATTGGCTTTGGAAATTTACAAATGCAACAATTTAGAAATTGGATGAAAGGTTTAAAAGGTGTAAAATCTCTTTTTGATAGATAAACAGTGTGTTTGATATGCAATTATATGGATCATACCAAAATGAGGCACAAATGAGGAGGAAAGAGGAACTTTGTTTCAAAAGAGGGACAATCCCTTGAAATCAGGGACAGTTGGGAGCTATGTATATAGGTGCAGCTGGGACCTGCCTAACACTCCTAAAATAATATATATAACTAGAACACAGGGCCACTTTAACCACTTGAAGTGGTTGTAAGAGCTTAAAGTGGGGGTGGGGCCGAGTCCAGCTCTGCTGTGTCTTATGGCAGCAGAGATCAGGGCTCAGGGACGAGCATGCACCAGTGCCCCCCATAGCAAAGAGCTTACTATGGGGGCACTGCTCAGGGGGGAGGAGCCAGAAGCGCAGGTGGGGGACCTGAGAAGAGGAGGAACAGGACTGTTCTGTTCAAACTATTTAAAGCGGAGTTCCACTCACCGGTCAAAAAATAAAAGTCAGCAGCTACAAAAACTGTAGCTGCTGACTTTTAAAAAACAGCCACTTACCTGTCCCTCGGTGTGTCTCCCGCATCCCGTTTCACCGGCCGTCCTGGATTCCAGGAGGCCGGCATCTTCAATGTGGGCACCCAGCTGTGATAGCTTGTGGCTTCACAGCCGGGTGCCCACTGCGCATGCACGAGTAGTGCTGCGCTTCATGAATGGTCCTGTAGTCTTCTGGGACCTGTTGCGTGTCCCAAAAGACTACAGGGAGGGAGAACACCTTCCGCTTCCGATCGCCTAGGTGATCGGACCGGAAGTGGGAGCGGATACCTGTCAAATTCGGGTACCCGCTCCCCCCCCCCCTCCAAAGGTGCCGATCCTTTATGGGGAGCGGTCGAGCAGTCCTTAAAGCGGAACTTCCCCTTTTGGGTGGAGCTCAGCTTTAACAGAGCAGGTAAGTATGACATGTTTGTTATTAAAAAAGCAAAAAACAAAACCTTTAGTATCGCTTTAAGCTCCAGTCGTTTTTTTTTCCCCCCTTCATGACCGGGGCACTTTTTGCTATTCTGCACTGTGCTACTTTAAATCACTACTGCAAAAAACTTCTCTACATGTCCCTGTTGCTGATTTTCTACCTTCACTGTATATGTCATCCATTTTCTGGTGCATTCAGTAGTTGCTCTGAAATAGCCTATTCATTTTCAGATCTAACCGTTAATTCTCTTTGGTTTTCTGTTTGTAAGACCGGTGGCTGCTATGCCTCTTATTCCCATTCTGGCTTCCCATTGCCCAACGGATAAAATTCAAAACATTAACAATAACATATAAAGCCATTTATAACTCCACTCCAAATTACATCACCAATCTGGTCTCCAAATATCACCCAAACCATCCTCTCCGCTCCTCCCACGACCTCCTACTCTCTAGCTCCCTTGTCTCCTCCTCCCATGCTCGTCTCCAGGACTTCTCCAGTGCTTCCCCCATCCTCTGGAACTCTCTACCCCAATTTATCAGACTATCACCTACTCTGCTCACTTTTAGGCGATCTCTGAAAACATATCTCTTCAGGGAAGCCTATCCTGCCTTCAGCTAATAATGGAATCTTCTACTCCTCCTACCAGTCCATCCCCCACAGTTACTACCTTTTGTACCACCAGCCCCTCCCTCTTAGATTGTAAGCTCCCAGGATCAGGGCCCTCCTATCCCTCTTGTATTGAACTGTATTGTTGCTGTATTGTCTCCCATTATATTGTAAAGCGCTGAGCAAACTGTTAGCGCCATATAAATCCTGTATAATAATAATAATAATAATGTATATAAATCCTGTATAATAATAATAATTCTAAAATGTAAAAAACAAACTTCTTTACATCACGCAGCAACATCCAGACATGTAGGACGCCCAACGTTACAGGTGATTTATTCTTCCAAAGCAAACACACCTTTGCACCCTGGTACTGACTAGTATTCCAAGGCTGTCCACAATCTACAAATCCAGCAAAGAGCAAGTAAATAATAAGGGGATTCAGGACCGATGTGGAAAGATTAGGACACTTACACGTATCTTCCATACTCTAGGTTCACACCTAAGCGTTTTCTGCAGAGGTTTGGGTTTTGCAGTTCATGTAACATGATTTCCTATGGGACATCTCAATATGAAGGTGCAGCGCTAAAAACTAAATATGCAGCATAAATCTCATCATTATTATAAGGAAATGAGAAGATGCAGTTTTAAAAAATGTGCAGCATGAATAAATCCATAACATATACTCAGTATGTAGGTATAGATAACCAGCAATACCAGATCAATCAAGAAAATAAACAAATAAATGTGCATAAATGATGTCACCAATAGGTGAGTAAAGTGCAAAAAAAGTCCCAGATGTATTGCCCACGTGAGGATCCTGTATGATCCCGCTAAGCATGCGTGGAGAGTTAGTCCCAGTGGCAGATGTTCAATGTAAATGAAATGCCCCCTTAGGGGGACTACAGCAACTGGACGTCTAGCCACCGCTGGTGGCCATCCTGAATTCCTATTATAAGGTCAGTGTTTTTATTTTACTTTGTCATTGCACTTTTCATTCGATGGAATAAAGTTCCCTACAGTATCACGCTATGTGGTCTCCTTTATTGGTCCCTATTCATGAGGGACATTCGCAGAGGCCGCACTAAGGGTGAGCCCCTATGGTGATACGCATCAAGGACCCCCGAGTACTGCATGCAGACGTGACTGGGAAGTATCCTGACCTGATCTGGGAGGCGGATGACCTAAACTATACCTATTGAGATAGGTTACATCTTAAATGCGTGTTTACACGCACTTCTGGTGAGTGCGCATTTCATTTACATTGAACATCTGCCACTGGGACTAACTCTCCACGCATGTTTATCGGGATCATACAGGATCCTCACGTGGGCAATACATCTGTGACTTTTTTTGCACTTTACTCACCTATTGGTGACATCATTTATGCACATTTATTTGTTCATTTGTTTATTTTCTTGATTGATCTGGTATTGCTGATTATCTATACAGTGGGGATCGAACGTTTGGGCACCCCAGCTAAAAATGTGTATTAATGTGCCTAAAGAAGCCAAGGAAAGATGGAAAAATCTCCAAAAGGCATCAAATTACAGATTAGACATTCTTATAATATGTCAACAAAATCTGTGGATAGACCTTAAAAGAGCAGTGCGTGACAGACAGCCCAGAAATCTCAAAGAACTGGAAGACTTTTGTAAGGAAGAATGGGCAAAGATACCTCAAACAAGAACTGAAAGACTCTTGGCTGGGTACAAAAAGCGTTTACAAGCTGTGATACTTGCCAAAGGGGGCAGTACAAGATATTAACTCTGCAGGGTGCCCAAACTTTTGCAGACGCCATTTTTTTGTTTTCTGTTATTTTGAAAGTGTAAATGATGGAAATAAAATCTAACTTTTGTTGACATATTATAAGAATGTCTAATCTGTAATTTGATGCCTTTTGGAGATTTTTCCATCTTTCCTTGGCTTCTTTATGCACATTAATACACATTTTTAGCTGGGGTGCCCAAACTTTCAATCCCCACTGTACCTACATACTGTGTATACAGTGGGGCAAAAAAGTATTTAGTCAGCCACCAATTGTACAAGTTCTCCCACTTCAAAAGATGAGAGAGGCCTGTAATTGGCATCATAGGGAGACCTCAACTATGAGAGACAAAATGAGAAAAACAAATCCCGACAATCACATTGGCTGATCTGGAAAGAATTTATTTGCAAATTATGATGGAAAATAAGTATTTGGTCACCTACAAACAAGCAAGATTTCTGGCTCTCACAGACCTGTACCTTCTTCTTTAAGAGGCTCCTCTGTCCTGCACTCATTACCTGTATCAATGGCACCTGTTTGAACTTGTTATCAGTATAAAAGACACCTGTCCACAACCTCAAACAGTCACACTCCAAACTCCACTATGGTGAAGACTAAAGAGCTGTCCAAGGACACCAGAAACAAAATTGGAGACCTGCACCAGGCTGGGAAGACTGAATCTGCAGTAGGCAAGCAGCTTGGTGTGAACAATCAACTGTGGGAGCAATAATTAGAAAATGGAAGACATACAAGACCACTGATAATCTCCCTCCATCTGGGGATCCACGCAAGATCTCACCCCGTGGGGTCAAAATGATCACAAGAACGGTGAGAAAAAATCCCAAGACCACACGGGGGGACCTAGTGAATGACCTGCAGAGAGCTGGGACCAACGTAACAAAGGCTACCATCAGTAACACACTACGCCGCCAGGGACTCAGATCCTGCAGTGCCAGACGTGTCCCCCTGCTTAAGCCAGTACATGTCCGGGCCCGTCTGAAGTTTGCTAGAGAGCATTTGGATGATCCAGAAGAGGATTGGGAGAATGTCATATGGTCAGATGAAACCAAAATAGAACTGTTTGGTAGAAACACAACTCGTCGTGTTTGGAGGAGAGGGAATGCTGAGTTGCATCCAAAGAACACCATACCTACTGTGAAGCATGGGGGTGGCAACATCATGCTTTGGGGCTGTTTCTCCGCAAAGGGACCAGGAAGACTGATCCATGTACAGGACAGAATGAATGGGGCCATGTATCGTGAGATTTTGAGTGCAAACCTCCTTCCATCAGCAAGGGCATTGAAGATGAAACGTGGCTGAGTCTTCCAACATGACAATGATCCCAAACATACCGCCCAGGGACAACAAAGGAGTGGCTTCGCATTTCAAGGTCCTGGAGTGGCCTAGCCAGTCTCCAGATCTTAACCCCATAGAAAACCTTTGGAGGGAGTTGAAAGTCCGTGTTGCCCAGCGACAGCCCCAAAACATCACTGCTCTAGAGGAGATCTGCATGGAGGATGGGCCAACATACCAGCAACAGTGTGTGCCAACCTTGTGAAGACTTACAGGAAACGTCTGACCTCTGTCATTGCCAACAAAGGATATATAACAAAGTATTGAGATGAACTTTTCATATTGACCAAATACTTATTTTCCACCATAATTTGCAAATAAATTCTTTCCAGATCAGTCAATGTGATTGTCTGGATTTGTTTTCTCATTTTGTCTCTCATAGTTGAGGTCTACCTATGATGCCAATTACAGGCCTCTCTCATCTTTGTAAGTGGGAGAACTTGCACAATTGGTGGCTGACTAAATACTTTTTTGCCCCACTGTATGTTATGGATTTATTCATGCTGCACATTTTTTAAAACTGCATCTTCTCATTTCCTTATAATAATGATGAGATTTATGCTGCATATTTAGTTTTTAGCGCTGCACCTTCATATTGAGATTTGCATTGGAAGGTTCTGTTTGGTTGCCTTTTTAGGCGTTTCAGCGGCTATTTTTCTTTCAGATAGTGCTCGCATATTTACTTTTTACATACAGTTCCTATGGGACATGTTCACACCTGTGCGTTTTCACCCAGTGGGGTTTTTTTGGAAAGGATCAGGGACTTTTTTGAAAGCAGAAAGTAGCATTTTTAGTTCTATGGACTTCAATGGAAAAGCTGCAGAAAAGCATGTATTGCATTTTTGCTGCGTTTTTGCCATGTGCTTGATGCTTTTTAAATCTGCCTAGCAGCAAGAAAAGTAAACAAAACCCCACAAAACACATCAAAAACGCACCAAAATCGTAAGTGCAAAAATGAAAAACACGACACAAAACGCAATGCAGATACGGCTCAAATGCAACCTGCAGTGTGAACCTAGCCTTATGCAGGCCGTAGATGGTTTGTTTATCGACCGATTTTTAGTTCGTTCTGTAAACTGATGTTGCCACCAATGATTGAGAAAATCGTCCGTTTTTCACGAATTTTCCAGCATGACCGATAAACGAAATGAGGAGGAACCGTTAAAATCGTCCGATGCCATCGCCCCACTAACAGTGCAAAAATCGTCCAATTATTCTTTCGGACGAAAAAATCAGCCGATAAACGAACCGTCTATGGCCTGCATTGGAGAGGAGGTGTCTTACACCAGGTGCACACCTAAGCGTTTTCTGCAGCGTTTTGCATTTTGCAGAAACGCACAGCAGTCCATTTAACATGATTTCTTATGGGACATGTTCACATCTGTGTGTTTTCCCCCGGTGGGTTTTTTTTTGGAAAGGGTCAGGGACTTTTTTGAACACAAAAAGTTGCGTTTTTGGTTCCATGGACTTCAATGGAAACGTTGCAGGAAAGCATGTATTGCGTTTTTGCCATGTGTTTGATGCTTTTTAAATCTGCCTAGCAACAAGTAAAAAAAAAAACCACAAAACGCACCAAAACCGCAAGTGCAAAAATGCAACGCAAAACGCAATTCAAAAACGGCTCAAACACGACCTGCATAGGTGTGAACCTAGACTTAGAGAGGTGTCTTACCCCATGTTCACACCTAAGCATTTTCTGCAACGTTTTGCATTTTGCAGAAACACAGTACAGTCCATGTAACATGATTTCCTATGGGACAGGTTCACATGTGTGCGTTTTCACTCGGTGCTTTTTTTGGTAAGGGTCAGTGACTTTTTTGAACGCAAAAAGTTGCATTTTTGGTTCTATGGACTTCAATGGAAAAGTTGCAAAAAAGCATGTATTGCGTTTTTGCCACGTGTTTGATGTGTTTTAAATCTGCCTAGCAACAAGAAAAGTAAAAAAAAAATGACAACCCCCCCCCCACAAAACGCATCAAAAACTTGCCAAAAAGGCAACACAAAATGCAAGTGCAAAAACGCAATGCAGATACGTCTCAAATGCAACCTACATAGGAGTTAACTTAGCCTTAGAGAGGAGGTGTCTAAGCATTTTCTGCAGCGTTTTGCATTTTGCAGAAACGCAGTACAGTCCATTTATCATGATATCTTATGGGACAGGTTCACATGTGTGCGTTTTCACCTGGTGCGTTTTTTGGTAAGGGTCAGGGTCTCATGGACTTTTTTGAACGCAAAAAGTAGCGTTTTTGGTTCTATGGACTTCAATGGAAACGTTGCAGAAAAACATGTATCGCGTTTTTGCCGCATGTTTGATGAGTTTTAAATCTGCCTAGGAACAAGTTAAAAAAAATGGAAAACAAAATCAAAACGCATCAAAAACGCAAGTGCAAAAATGCAAAATGCAACACAAAACACAATGTAGAAACGTCTCAAACGCAACCTGCATAGGTGTGAACCTAGCTTTAGAAAGGAGGTGTCTTACCCTAGGTTCACACCTAAGCGTTTTCTGCAGTGTTTTGGACATGTTCACACCTGTGCGTTTTCACCCAGTGCGTTTTTTTTAGCAAGGGTCAGGGACTTTTTTGAACGCGTTGCGTTTTTGGTTCTATAGACTTCAATGGAAACACTGCAGAAAAGCACGTATTGCGTTTTTGCCACGTTTTTGATGCGTTTTAAATCTGCCTAGCAACAAGAACAATTTAAAAAATGACCCCCCCCCCCAACAAAATGCATCAAAAACGCAAGTGCAAAAATGCAACACAAAACGCAATGCAGACACTGCTCAAATGCAACCTGCATAGGTGTGAACCTAGCCTTACTCCCCGGTCACATCAAGCCCGATTTTGCAATTGTGCAACTTACAGTGAAGTCACACGATTTCAAAGTCGGGTGATTTGCCGATTTCAGGCGCGGTTTGCAAGACTTCTGACGCAGATGTCTATGCAAATCGCACCAAAAGTAGTGCATGCAAGTTGGACCCGAACCAATATGACCACTTTAATAGTGGGCAATAGGGTGCGACTTGGTATACGATTTGCAAGTCGCACCGGATGTGACCGGGGTGTCAGAGAGGAGGTGTCTTACCCTCGGTTCACACCTAATCATTTTCTGCTGCGTTTTGCAGAAACGCAGTACAGTCCATTTAACATGATTTCCTATGGGACATGTTTTCACCCGGTGCGCTTTTTGGAAAGGGTCAGGGACTTTTTTAAATGCAAAAAGTTGAGTTTTTGGTTCTATAGACTTCAGTGGAAATGCTGCACAAAAGCATGTATTTTTTTTTTTTTAAATTACAGAAAAACCCGCAAAAACACATCAAAAATGCAAAACACAATGCAGAAACAGCTCAAACGCAACCTGCATAGGTGTGATGCGTTATTGATGCGTTTTGTGTTTTAAATCTACCTAGCGACAAGAACAAAAAAAACCACAAACAGCAGCAAAAACGTGTCAAAAACTCAAGTGCAAAAACGAAAACACAATTCAGAAACGGCTTAAACGCAACCTGCATAGGTGTGATGCGTTATTGATGCGTTTTGTGTTTTAAATCTGCCTAGCGACAAGAAAAAAAAAACCACAAACAGCAGCAAAAATATGTCAAAAACGCAAGTGCAAAACGCAAAATGCAATTCAGAAACGGCTCAAACGCGACCTGCATAGGTGTGAACCTAGCCTTAAGCTGGCCATGCTGTAAGGAGAATTTTTTGATTTTCTAATGGTTAGTGGGGCTAAATCAGTGTTTGTTTTCAGGAACAAGAAATCTCTCAAACGAATTTCTAAGAGTGATCGTAGTTTTCTTTCAGGAAAATCCATTCATTCCAAAATTCAAAATGTACAGACGAATTTAATTCTGAAGTACTTTCAAATGGCATTTGTCAAGAAATCAAATGTGCTGAGAATTTTGCTAAAACTGTATGACCCAGGGGTGGACTGACCATGTCAGTAGGGGGCCCCATGAGATGCCCCTGGTACCTTTTTCATAGGCTTTTTTGAGTTTGGGCAAGGACGCAGGGGCCCCATGATCCCCTATTGCCCGGGGGCCCCATGAGCTGTCAGTCCGCCCCTGGTTCTAGGACTACAAGAGCTTGAGAGCCCTGCAAGAGGCTCCCTGCATCTATGTTAGCAACCAGGCAGGGCTGCCATTAGAAATCATCACACCCCATACAGCCTAGCTGACAGCCCCCCCCCCCACAATTCATGTTTTTGGTGTGGTTGTGGTGCGATTTGAGCCATACAATCACTCCAATTGCAGCGCACACAAATCACATGTGATTAGTACAGAAACGCGGTGTGGTTCCTGTGCGAATCACATGTGATTTACCGCACCGCATGTATGTGATCCCGGGCTTACTCTGAGGCTGGGTTTACCCTGATGCGGTGCGGAATTTGCAGCGTTTTCTGTGCGAATTCCGCACCGCAACCCCGTTCATGCGAACCACTGCGGGTGTGCATGTTAAGTTAACAACACTCCAAAATCAGTCCGCAAAACGCGGTGCGAAGTGCAGAATCAGATCGCATAGGTGTGAATACCCATGTGATCTGATTCTAGTGCGGACCCAAAAAAGGGTCCTGCACCTTTTTGGTGCGGATGCGGTGCGATTTGAGCCATACATAATGTATGGCTCAAATCACACCGCACAGAATTCGCATGTGATTTGCATAGGAATGCGGTGTGGTTCCTGTATGAATCACATGCGATATACCGCACCGCATGTATGTGAAGCCAGGCTTACTCTGAGGCTGGGATCACACTGATGCGGTGCGGAATTTGCAGCGTTTTCTGTGCGAATTCCGCACCGCATCAGCATCGCAACCCCAGTTCATGAGAACCTCTGCGGGTGTGTATGTTAAGTTAACAACACTCCAAAATCGGTCCGCAAAACGCGGTGCGATGTGCAGAATCGGATCACATAGGTGTGAATACTCATGCGATCCGATTCTAGTGCGGACCCAAAAAAGGGTCCTGCACCTTTTTGGTGCAGATGCGGTGCGATTTGAGCCATACATAATGTATGACTCCAATCGCACCGCACAGAATTCGCATGTGATTTGCACAGGAATGCAGGGCGGTTCCTGTGCGAATCACATACGATATACCGCACCGCATGCATGTGAACCCGGGCTTACTCTGAGGCTGGGATCACACTGATGCGGTGCAAAATCACAGCGTTTTCAGTGCGAATTCTGAACAGCATCAGAATCGCACCCCCGTTCATGCGAACCACTGCGGGTGTGTATGTTACGTTAAAACCCCCCCCGAAATCGGTCCACAAAAATGCGGTGCGATGTGCAGAATCTGATCCAAAGGTGTGAATACCCATGAGATCCGATTCTAGTGAGGACCAAAAAAAGGGTCCTGCACCTTTTTGGTGCGGGTGCGGTGCAAACAGAGCCATACAAAATATACGACTCCAATCGCACTGCACAGAATTCGTATGTGATTTGCACACTCATGCGGCGCGGTTCCTGTGCGGATCACATGCGATATACCGCACCGCAAATATGTGAACCTAACCTGATAGAGGTCTCCAGAATTTTTGCATGACATGTATGACTGAGATCTACAGAACGGACATCCAGGATCTAGAAAGAGTTCAGTGAAGAGCAACTAAATACATAAAGCGGGTTGGAGGACATGCGGAAAGATCGGGTAAATTAAACGTAATTCCCTTGTCAATGATTGCTATTTACAAGTTAATCAATGGTGATGGGAAAGCTGGTGACAGCTTCTGTAGTCCAAGGTCCCTGACAAGGACACATGGTCACAATTTAACCACCTTAGTACCGTCACTGTCTTTTAGTTCTTTTGTTCTGGGACGGTGTCCATGGACGTCCTCCCAGAGTGCGACTGCCGTGCTCCCCCTGGGGCGCACATCGGGCATGCTCTGTGACCGCTGTGTCTTTTGGTCAAGGCTGACCACAGATTGCTGTAAAGGGCCAATCACAGCTGATTACATGTAAACTGACTTGCTGATTATCGGCACTCTTTTCCTCTTTAATCAGAGCACTCATCATCAGTGCCCTGATTATCAGTGCAGCCCCATCAGTGCAGCATATCAGTGCCCATCAGTGCCACCCTATCAGTGCCTCCTCAGCAGTGCCTCCTCATCGTGACCATCAGTGCAGCTTATCAGTGCAGACTATCAGTGCCCATCAGTGCAGACTATCAATGCCCATCAGTGCAGACTTTCAGTGCCAATCAGTGCCATCAGTACTGCGTAGCAGTGCCTCCTCATCAGTGCCCTGATTATCAGTGCAGCCCCTTCAGTGCAGCATATCAGTGCCCATCAGTGCCACCCTATCAGTGCCTCCTCAGCAGTGCCTCCTCATCGTGACCATCAGTGCAGACTATCAGTGCCCATCAGTGCAGACTATCAATGCCCATCAGTGCAGACTTTCAGTGCCAATCAGTGCCATCAGTACTGCGTAGCAGTGCCTCCTCATCAGTGCAGCTTATCAGTGCCCATCAGTGCCGCCTAATCAGTCCCACTTCATCAATGCCTATAAGTGCTGCCTCAGTGCAGCCTCATCAGTGCCCATTAGTGCAGCCTCATCAGTGCCCATCAGTGCAGACTTTCAGTGCCCATCAATGCAGACTTTCAGTGCCAATCTGTGCCCATCAGTACTGTTTAGCAGTGCCTCCTCATCAGTGCAGCTTATCAGTGCTCATCAGTGCCACCTGATCAGTCCCGCCTTAACAGTGCCCATCAGTGCAACCTATCAGTGCCCATCAGTGCTGCCTTATCAGTGCAGCCTCATTAGTGCCTCCTCAGCAGTGACCATCAGTACAGCCTCATCAGTGCCCATCAGTGCAGACTATCAGTGCCCATCAGTAACAATCAGTGGCCATCAGTGCCTCCTCGCCAGCGCAGCTTTTCAGTACCCATCAGTGCCGCCTCATCAGCCCCACCTTGTCAGTCCCCATCAGTGCAGCCTATCAGTGCCCTTCAGTGCAGCTTATCAGTGCCAATCAGTGCTGCCTATCAGTACCACCCCATCAGTGCAGCATATCAGTGCCCATCAGTGCAGCATATCAGTGCCCATCAGTACCACCCCATCAGTGCAGCTTCATCAGTGCACATCAGTGTAGGGGAACATATTTTTTTTTAACAGGTACAGTACCTGCCCCCACTTCCTTTTAATTTCTAAAAAAAGAGTGAATTTCCTCTTTAAGTGCCGGTCATACCGGAGTGATTTGTGGATTGAAATCGCTCCTGAAATCGCATCTAATGAATGCGAATGTCGGTGTCTTAACATGTGTGATCTGCTGCAGCGTGATTTCTAAAGTAGTTCTTGCATTACTTTTTCTGCAGTTTTGTTGCGTTTTCACATACATAGAATATATTGGGAATCGCACTGCAAATTGCAAGAAATCATAAAAAATCTTCACAAGTAGCAATAAAGTCTTCAGAAATCACACCTGAAATCGCGCTGAAAGTGCACACAAATTGTGCGATTTTAATTTGCAGCGGTGTGACCGGTGACTAAGAATGAAGGAAAGGAGAATGTATCTGGAATTGTGAAGAGGGTTCTCTACAGTCAGAGCAGCAAAAATGTGGAACTCCCTTTCCCATGAAATCAGCTGGGAGTATTAACAAAAAAAAGTCTTCTTTAGCCGCTTTCCCACCATCCTATAGCAGTTATACTGCTACAGGGCGGCAGGGGTGTGCAAAATCACGTATATATATGTGATTTAGGGGGCGCGTGCGAGCTGGGTGCTATTTGTGGCCTCGACCTGTCAATCACCAGGTCCCAGCAGGTGATTACTCGCCAGCACCCGGTGATCATGACGAGTTACCGACAGAGGGAGAGAACTGTATGGAAACAATACAGATCTCTCCCCTGTCAGCTCCTGCACACTGCATAGCACAGCCATACAAAGCAGTGTGCTTACAGTGTAATGCGCACACACAGCACACAGTTAACCCTTTGATCGCCCCACATGCTAACCCCTTCCTGCCCAGTGCCTTTACTACTGATGACTGTATTGGTGTCACTGGGGATGTCAGTGACACCAAGTCAGTTCCCCCCAGTGTCAGAATGCCGGCTGCAGTCTCGCTATAAGTCACTGAGTGCCACCATTACTAGTAAAAATAATAAAAAAATTCCAGTATATTAATGTACACGTATTGGGATTTTCTTTTAGCAAAGACATGTAGAAGAATGCAGGGTCCGGGGGGGAGTGGATATAGTGAATGCAGGGTCTGGGGAGAGCTGAAACAGTGAATGCAGGGTCCGGGGAGACCGGAAACAGTGAATGCAGGGTCCAGGGAGACCGGATATAGTGAATGCAGGGTGGGGGAGAGCGAATATAGTGAATGCAGGGTCCGGGGAGACCGGACATAGCGAATGCAGGGTCCGGGGAGAGCGGATATAGTGAATGCAGGGTCCAGGGAGAGCGGATATAGTGAATGCAGGGTCTGGGGAGACCAGATATAGTGAATGCAGGGTCCGGGGAGAGAGGTTATAGTGAATGCAGGTTCCGGGGAGACCGGATATAGTGAATGCAGGGTCTGGGGAGACCAGATATAGTGAATGCAGGGTCCGGGGAGAGCGGATATAGTGAATGCAGGGTCCGGGGAGACCAGATATAGTGAATGCAGGGTCCGGGGAGACCAGATATAGTGAATGCAGGGTCCGGGGAGATTGGATATAGTGAATGCAGGGTCCGGGAAGATTGGATATAGTGAATGCAGGGTCCGGGGAGAGCGGATATAGTGAATGTAGGGTCCGGGGAGAGGGATATAGTGAATGTAGGGTCCGGGGAGAGCGGATATAGTGAATGCAGGGTCTGGGGAGAGTGGATATAGTGAATGCAGGGTCCGGGGAGACCAGATATAGTGAATGCGGGGTCCGGGGAGAGCGGATATAGTGAATGCAGGGTCCGGGGAGAGCAGATATAGTGAATGTAGGGTCCGGGGAGAGCGGATAAAGTGAATGCGGGGTCCGGGACGCGCAGGGAAGAAGTTTACTGCACTACTTGGGAAATCGCAGCCCGAGGTTCCCAGTACGGTTGCGATTTCCAGTGCGGGCAGCGTGCCATTAGTATTAACCACTTCAAGTCCGGACACTTTTACCCCATTCCAGTCCAGGCCAGTTTTCAGTACTATCACACTTTGAATGACATTTTTGCGGTCATGCGACACTGTACCCATATGAATTTTTTAGCATTTTTTTTGAGACAGAGAACACTTTATTTTGGTGGTATTTATTCACCACTGGGATTTTTTTTTTTTTGCTATATAAATGATAAAGTCCAAAAATTTTGAAAAAAATAGTTTTTCTTATAAATGTATTTCGTTATCTTTTTAGTAAAAAAAAATAACCCAAATTAGTTTATAACCAAAAATTATAATTTTTCAAAAAATGTTTTGTACATTTTTATTCTATTTTTTAATATTATTATTCATGGTTTTTTTTTTTTTTAACATACTGTCACCCTAGCAGTACAGTGTCACCATAATGGGGGGTGATTAATATTTTTTTTATTTTTTTTTTACACTAATTGCTTTCATACCCATAAAGGCTGTAAAAGCAATAATTTCTCCTTCTCTCTGGCTGCATTCTTGCAGCCATTGAGAAATACTGTGAGAGCTGTGATTGGTCACAGCTTGTCACATGGTACAAGGCTGTTGTGAATAGCCCTGTACCATGTGATCTCTGTGATCATTCACAGATTTCATATGTAGTAAGCAATGATGTCAGAAGTGACATCTTACTTACACCTATTCATGTGATCACTGACTGGCCACTCAGGGATCACGATTGGGACCTCACACAGGGTCCCGTACAGCAATTGGTGTCCAGACACCGCTCCCAGGGAGCGCGCACAGTCCAAAATGGCGGGCGCCGTTCAGGGGCGGACTGACAACTCATGGGGCCCCCGGGCAATAGGGGATCATGGGGCCCCCTACTGACCCCGGGCCCTCGGGCAGTGCCCAAGTTTCCAAATGGTGAGTCCGCCCCTGGCGCCGTTTATGAACGGCAACCCGCCCCTGCACTGCCACCTTCCGGCCGTTTATATACATGGGCCGGACTAAAAGTGGTTAATGAAAATAAAATAAATAAAATCCTACTCAGCCCCAGAAGACGTCTTTTATGACGAAAAGCATCAGGTGGAGCCTCCCTCTGACGTCATCGCGCTGTCGGCCATCTTTGGAAGTCATTTTTTTTAATGCTTTTACTATTTCTGAGCATGTCAGGATTTTATTTGTGCCCATAAAGGTACATTTAACATATTGCACTATGAGAGGCATGCTTTATTTTCCATGACACTACTTTGACATCGTAATGGGGATGACTTACCGATGCCTGCGGATTCTGTGTTCTGACATGATTTGAGAGATCTTGGGTCCTGAACGTGTTATGGTCAGGGGCGGACTGACCATTTGGAAACTCGGGCACTGCCTGAGGGCCCGGGGTCAGTAGGGGGCCCCATGAGATGCCCTTGGTACCTTTTGCATAGGTTTTTTTGAGTTTGGGCAAGGACACAGGGGCCCCATGATCCGCCCCTGGTTATGGTATGTTATTTTGTGGTTCGTTTTTTTTTTTTTTTGCCCACTTTGTTGTTGGGCAAAATAAAACAGCAAAATGCATATAAAACGCACTACATGCATTTTCTGCAGCATCTCCATTGACATCCATTGAACAGAAAACCTACAGTTTTGCATTTATAAAGTCCCTGATTCTTTCCAGAAATGCAATGACTGAAAAAAGCAGAGATGTTGCATTGTATTGTTATTGTTCTGTCGCATGTTCTGTCCCCCTTTGTAATGTACAGCGCTGAGCGAACTATTGGCGCTTTATAAATACTGTATAATAATGTGAACGTGTTCCATAGGAATCCATGTTTAATGGACTGTAGTGCGTTTCTGTAAAAAGCACCAACAAACGCATTGGTGTGAACCAGGCCTTAAGCCGTACATACATGGATCAAAATTCAAGTCGCTCAGCATGGACTGGTGCAATGCTTAGCACTTCCGCCTAGCAGTACTAGGGTTGTTGGTTCGGATCTCAACCGTGGCATCACCTGCCTGGAGTTTACATGTTCTCCCTGTGCCTGTGTGGGTTTCCTCCCACACTCCAAAGACATGCTGGTAGGTGAATTGGCTCCTGTCTAAATTGGCCCTAGTATGTGTATGTATGAATGTGAGTTGGGACCTTATATTGTACGCCCCTTGAGGGTTAGGGACTGATGTGATTGTACAATATATATGTAAAGTGCTGCGTAAATTGATGGTGCTATATAAGTACCTGAAAAAAAAATGAATACATTTACAGAAAGATGGAAATGACCCCCTTATAGTTAAGGGGTATTTTCAGCTGGTAAGCCCCCATTTATTCACATGGTGGTGGTTTGCACGCGTTGGTGATCATTTGGACGAAAAAGGATTCACATTGACAACACCACATTTATGGAACGGGAAATGAGTTTCACGAATTGATTGCGGAGCCCATTATTTATGTGGACTTCATTGTTTTCTATATTGGACTATATATGTCACGGTTTATTTATATTACTTATCATGTTTATGGTTGTTTTCACATTTATTATGTATAATTTATTTTATTGAATTTTTCACACTTAGTGCAACATTTATATTTTTAATTGTTTATGAGAAGATAGGATGTCTTCTTAAGTGTTTGCGGCTTTGTATATTAGAGAAGGGGAAATCTGCGCAATTACATTTGTTTGTGTTAATGGACACACAGGACCAGCTCTTTAGCAAACATGCAGAAGTGGCCCCCATAGGAAGCGGCTTGCTATGAGGGCGCTCAGCAGGAGGTAGGAGCCAGGAGCACCAGCAGGGGACCCTAGAAGAGGAGGATCGGGGCTGTTCTGTGCAAAACCATTACACAGAGCAGGTAGGTATAAAAAGTTTGTTATTTTAAAAAAGTCTTTAGTATCTCTTTAAAATATAGGATGGATCAGGGGCGGACTGACCATTTGGAAACTCAGGCACTGCCCGAGGGCCCGGGGTTAGTAGGGGGCCCAATGAGATGCCCCTGGTACCTTTTTCATAGGCTTTTTTGAGTTTGGGCAAGGACACAGGGGCCCCATGATCCCCTATTGCCCGGGGGCCCCATGAGTTGTCAGTCTGCCCCTGGGATGGATACTTGCAAGACATGCCGGTAGGTTAATTGTCTCCTGTCTAAATTGGCCCTAGTATGTGTATGTATGGATGTGAGTAATGCAGGCCATACATAGTTACATAGTTAGTCTGGCTGAAAAAAGACAAAAGTCCATCCAGTTCAACCATAGAAAAAAAAAAGTTATAATCCTATACCCACAGTTGATCCAGAGGAATCAAAAAAACTCAGCAAAGCATGATGCAATTTGCTCCTGCTGGGAAACAAATTCCTTCCTGATCCCCCGAGAGACAATCGGATATTCCCTGGATCAACTTTACCTATAAATGTTAGTATCCAGTTATATTCTGTGTATCCAAAAGAATCCAGGACTTTCCTACAGCAATCCACTGAGCTGGCCAGAACCAACTCTACACCCTGTTCCAAATTATTATGCAAATTCTATTTAAGTGTCACCAAGATGTAATATTTTGTTTTTCAGTGTAACTCATGGATGGCATTGTGTGTCAGGGCTCTTTTGATCACTGAAAACAATCTGGGACACCTGTGATAATTAGATTGGCCGGTGAGCCCAATTTAAGGAAAAACTCCTAAAGGAGGGTGTTCCACATTATTAAGCAGAGCACCATTTTCAAGCAATATGGGGAAGAAAAAGGATCTCTCTGCTGCAGAAAAGAGTGAAATAGTTCGATGCCTTGGACGAGGTATGAAAACATTTGACATTTCACGAAAACGTAAGCGTGATCATCGCACTATGAAGAGATTTGTGGCTGATTCCGAGCACAGATGGGTTCATGCAGATAAAGGCACATTGAGGAAGGTTTCTGCCAGATCCATGCATCGGATCAAGAGAGCAGCTGCTAAAATGCCATTACATAGCAGCAAACAGATATTTGAAGCGGCTGGTGCCTCTGGAGTCCCACGGACATCAAGGTGTAGAGTCCTCCAGAGTCTTGCAACTGTGCATAAATCTTCTATTCGGCCACCACTAACCAATGCTCACAAGCAGAAACGGCTGCATTGGGCAGAAAAATACATGAAGACTAATTTTCAAACAGTCCTGTTCACTGATGAGTGCCGTACAACCCTGGATGGTCCAGATGGATAGAGTAGTGGGTGGTTGGTGGACGGCCACCCTGTTCCAACAAGGCTGTGACGTCAGCAAGGCGGTGGTGGAGTCATGTTTTGGGCCGGAATCATGGGAACAGAGCTGGTCAGCCCCTTTAGGGGCCCCAAAGGTGCAAAGATGACCTCTGCAAAGTATGTGGAGTTTATTCGCTCTGTTAGAGGGGCAATGGCACCGGCCGATTTTCGCGGTTCCTCCCCATTTTGTTTATCGGGCGTGCTGGAAAATTCGTAAAAAACGACCGATTTTCGAAATCATTGGTGGCACCATCAGATTACAGAATGATTTTCGGATGAAAAAACGTTCGGAATTCGAACCATGTATGGCCTGCATTACGGACCTTAGCTTGTACGTCCCTTGAGGGTTAGGGACTGATGTGAATGCACTTTATACAGTATATGTAAGGCTCCATGCACACGGGACGTTTTGATAACGCTGGTAACCTTAGCTGTGTAAAATCACGTTAAAAACATGCGTTTTGCAGCTTTTTTTTGTGTTTTTTCATTAGCGTTTTGCCACGTTTGCGTTTTTAGCATTCTTTTCACCCCAAAAAATCTTTTGGGTCAAAAAAAGTCCAAAAACGCCGGTTTGCGTCGTTTTACCGTGTTTTGTCGAATTTTTCAGCATTAGAGTGTTTTTACAGCTAAAAAACTCCTCTAGAAACCCACTAGTCCTGGGGATTTTTTAGTAGCCAAAAACATTGATTCCAGTCTCTGTGTGTACGGACACATAGGATAACATGCTGGGGGGGCTACTGGCTGTAGAAAAAAAGTCAAAAGCAGCAGCTGTAAAAACATCCCGTGTGCATGAGGACTAAGGGTAGGTTCACATCTGTGCAGGTAGTGCAGCTGCGGATCCTCACGAAAATCCGTACCACCCGCACAGAGAAATGCGGACCCGCGAGCGGGTGTCTTTAGTTCTAATGGCACGCCACCTGCACTGGAAAACGCAACCGTACTGGGACCCGAGGTTCCTGTGTGGGCTGCGTTTTCCGAAGTAGTGCAGGAAATTCTTCCCTGTGTGTCCAGGGCACGAGAGTCCATTCAAATGAATGGGCTCTCATGCCAGCGCAAAACGCAGCCCGCACGGCCGCATATACTGTATGTGAACCAGGGGTAAAGCGTAAGTTGATGGTGCTATATAAGTACCTGAAATAAATAAAAATAAAATACACAGCCATGATCAAGGTGTTAAACAGACCCTGTTCTAGAACATGTTCTACAGCCAACTATTTACTACTACCAGGATGAGCTTGGCTTCTTCCAGTTCAGGCCATGGTACCCTCTGCTCATTTATTTATAGTAAACAAGCTGTCCATTGTGTTTTCTTTACCCACAGTAAGCAATCTGATTCTTCATTTCATCCTCAACATGCACAGGACAAAAACATACCTGAATGTCTACATGTGAAGCATGCAAGTCTTCCAGCACAGACTTCCACAAATTAGGTCAAAGGTTCCAGGACGAGGTGTGACCGTGGAATCATCCTGGATAGTATTCAGTACTATTTGCTTTTAACCACGTGGGGAGGGGGGGAGGGGGCCACAATATAGTCTACTAGTATGGATACTAAACTCAAGGGGGGTATAAAACATTCACTGTGTGTTTACAATTTGTACAGGTAATTACCACCGCAGCTATGATCATCAGCTCCATCTAGCGAAGCCTTTCTCAACCATTGCAACCCTGAGGAACCCTTGAAATATATTTCCGGTCTCAGGGAATCCTTGCTAATTACTGTATCTACAACTCCTGATCAGGGGCTGACTGACCATTTGGAAACTCGGGCACTGCCTGAGGGCCCGGGGGTCAGTAGGGGGCCCCATGAGATGCCCCTGGTACCTTTTTCATAGGCTTTTTTGAGTTTGGGCAAGGACACAGGGGCCCCATGATCCTCTATTGCCTGGGGGCCCCGTGAGTTGTCAGTCCGCCCCTGGTCCTGATACATAGCGTGATGGTCAGAGGGAAGAATGCTCCTCACACTTGTGGTCATTGGGAAGAATGCTGCTCACACTTGTGGTCATTGGGAAGAATGCTCCTCACACTTGTGGTCAGTGGGAAGAATGCTCCTCACACTTGTGGTCAGAGGGAAGAATGCTCCTCACACTTGTGGTCAGTGGGAAGAATGCTCCTCACACTTGTGGTCAGAGGGAAGAATGCTCCTCACACTTGTGGTCAGAAAGAAGAATGCTCCTCACACTTGTGGTCAGAGGGAAGAATGCTCCTCACACTTGCGGTCATTGGGAAGAATGCTCCTCACACTTGTGGTCATTGGGAAGAATACTTCTCACACTTGTCATTGGGAAGAATGCTCCTCACACTTGTGGTCATTGGGAAGAATGCTCCTCACACTTGTGGTCATTGGGAAGAATGCTCCTTACACTCGTGGTCATTGGGAAGAATACTTCTCACACTTGTCATTGGGAAGAATGCTCCTAACACTTGTGGTCAGAGGGAAGAATGCTCCTCACACTTGTGGTCATTGGGAAGAATGTTCCTCACACTTGTGGTCAGAGGGAGGAATGCTCCTCACACTTGTGGTCATTGGGAAGAATGCTCCTCACACTTGTGGTCATTGGGAAGAATGCTCCTCACACTTGTGGTCATTGGGAAGAATGCTCCTCACACTTGTGGTCATTGGGAAGAATTCTCCTCACACTTGTGGTCAGTGGGAAGAATGCTCCTCACACTTGTGGTCAGAGGGAAGAATGCTCCTCACACTTGTGGTCAGTGGGAAGAATGCTCCTCACACTTGTGGTCAGAGGGAAGAATGCTCCTCACACTTGTGGTCAGAAAGAAGAATGCTCCTCACACTTGTGGTCAGAGGGAAGAATGCTCCTCACACTTGCGGTCATTGGGAAGAATGCTCCTCACACTTGTGGTCATTGGGAAGAATACTTCTCACACTTGTCATTGGGAAGAATGCTCCTCACACTTGTGGTCATTGGGAAGAATGCTCCTCACACTTGTGGTCATTGGGAAGAATGCTCCTTACACTCGTGGTCATTGGGAAGAATACTTCTCACACTTGTCATTGGGAAGAATGCTCCTAACACTTGTGGTCAGAGGGAAGAATGCTCCTCACACTTGTGGTCATTGGGAAGAATGTTCCTCACACTTGTGGTCAGAGGGAGGAATGCTCCTCACACTTGTGGTCATTGGGAAGAATGCTCCTCACACTTGTGGTCATTGGGAAGAATGCTCCTCACACTTGTGGTCAGTGGGAAGAATGCTCCTTACACTCGTGGTCATTGGGAAGAATGCTCCTCACACTTGTGGTCATTGGGAAGAATGTTCCTCACACTTGTGGTCAGAGGGAAGAATGCTCCTCACACTTGTGGTCATTGGGAAGAATGCTCCTCACACTTGTGGTCAATGGGAAGAATCACCCCCTTACAGATAGCTAAAAAGATCAATGGTGTCAGTGGGAACTTATCTGAGAGACAGAAATTGTTTATTACTCAAGGAACCCCTAGCAAGCTCTGGAGGAGCCCCACGGTTCCATGAAACCCTGCCCTAGACTTTTCATTGAGCCAGAATAGTGACTGATGTGTGCCAAAAAAAAAAAAAGATTTCAAGCATCCCCAACATAGTACATACCACTCTTCAGCAATTCAAAAAGTTGTTCTTGCCCTCCATTCAAGTAATCCGAAAAACCGCTTTAGTAGCTGACCACCCTCCATCCTGCGTGGGCTGGCTGTTAGAAGTGTACCCCCAGCAGCCGCTCTGGCTCGTTCAAACACAGTGCATGCTAACTGCTAGTGATGGGTCGAGCACCCCCTGTTCAATTCACGGTCGAACATAAGGTAAGATCAACTTGGAACTTCAAATTGGGACAGTTCACTAAGCGGTATCTTAACACATCTGAGTATGCGGTAAGATACCGCACAGCTACGGCATGAGTTATATTATGAAGTCATGCGATATTTTAGTAGTGAAAACATTCTATATGTCAGTTGGGTTCCCCGCTGACAGCTGAATGTAAAATGAATTGCTGGCAATTAAAAAATAAATGGCCACAGGTGTATAAAATCAAGCCCCTAGGCGTGCACGTGCGCCCGCCGCCACGTCTGTGCTGTAATTAATCACAGCACAAGCTCATCGGCAAAGAGGAAGACAGGAAGGGAGTTCTGTGAATGAAAGCAACACTGAGTTCTGTCCTGTCAGCGGGGATGCGCCAATTTTTGGTTCCTTGCAAAGCAGGGAATAAAATTCAGCACATCTCTTAGTAAAAACGGCACACAGTGAATGCACCAAGCACTGTCAGGCACTCATTTAACCCTGTGATTGCCCCTAGATGTTAACCCCTTCCCAGCCAGCGTCATTAGTACAGTGTCAGTGTATATTATTAGCACTGATCACTGTATTGGTGTCACTGGAGATGTCAGTGGCAGTTAGTCAGTTCCTACAAAGCGTTTGTGTTAGATTGCCGCACTATCACAGTCCCAATATAAGTTGCTGATCGCTGCGATTACTAGTATAAAAAAATAAATAAAAGTTCCAGTATATATACAATAGTTTGTAGACCACCTTATAGCAGAAGTACTTCTACAGAGCAGTAGGGATGTGCAAAATCACATTATATATATTTATTTATTTATTTCAGGTACTTATATAGCGTTGTCAATTTATGCAGCGCTTTACATATATATTGTACATTCACATCAGTCCCTAACCCTCAAGGGGGGTACAATCTAAGGTCCCTAACTCACATTCATACATACACATACTAGGGACAATTTACACAGGATCCAATTAACCTACCAGCATGTCTTTGGAGTGTTGGAGGAAACCAGAGCACCAGGAGGAAACCCACGCAAGCACAGGGAGAACATGCAAACTCCATGCAGGAGACTCTATATATATATATATATATATATATACACACACGGTATATATATGCGATCTTGCATTTCTGGGTAGGGGGCGCATGCCTGCGCTCACTACCCATGCCGCTTTTGGCTCCTCCGCATGTCAATCTCCGGGTCCCGGCCGCCAATTCTCGGCCAGGACTCTGTGATTGTCGGCAGAGCTGACAGGGGAGAGGTCTGTATGTAAACAACACAGATGTCTCCTCTGTCAGCAAGAACAGGTTGCTTTGTATTCCTCTGCACAGCAAAACACACACAGCACACAGTTAACCCTTTGATCGCCCCAGATGTTAACCTCTTCCTGCCCAGTGCCATTAGCACAGTGTCAGTGCTTTTTATTAGCACTGATCACTGTATTAGTGTCACTGGGGTTGTCAGTGGCAGTTAGTCAGTTCCCAACCAGTGTCAGAATGCTGATTGCCACTGTTACTAGTTAAAAAAATAAATAAATAAAAATTCTAGTATATATGCCACCTTTTGTAGATGCCATAACTTTCTTGTAAACCAATTAATTTCCACGTATTGAGAATATTTTTTTATCAAAGACATGTAGCAGAATACATTTTGGCCTAAATTTATGAAGAAATTTTATTTTTAAATTTTTTTATAGCAAAAAGTAAAAAATATTGTTTTTTTCCCCAAAATTGTCAGTATTTTTTTTGTTTATAGTGCGAAAAATAAAAAATGCAGAGATGATCAAATACCACCAAAAGAAAGCTCTATTTGTGGGAAAAAAAGGACATAAATTTAATTTATGTACAACGCTGCATGACCGCGCAATTGTCAATTAAAGTAATGCAGTGCCGTATCACAAAAAATGGCCTGGTCAGGAAGGAGAGGAAATCCTCTGGAGGGCAAGGGGTTAATATACAGTTAGTGGGATTTTTTTTTCCAAAGACATGTAGCAGAATGCATATTGGCCTAAATTTTATTTTTATGTTTTATTTATTTCAGGTACTTATATAGTTCTGTCAATTTACACAGAGAATTTACATATATATTGTACATTCACATCAGTCCCTAACACTCAAGTGGTGTACAATCTAAAGTCCCTAACTTACATTCATACATACACATACTAGGGCCAATTTAGACAGGAGCCAGTTCACCTACTAGCATGTCTTTGGAGTGTGGGAGGAAACTGGAGTACCCGGAGGAAACCCACACAGGCACAGGGAGAACATGCAAACTCCAGGCAGGTGGTGCCGTGGTTGGGATTTGAACCAATGACCCTAGTAAGTGACATATTGGCATGGATGGCACTCCACTTCCTCAAACTCAATTTTTCCAAAACTGAGCTCATACTATTCCCCCCAGCCCGTGCCCCCTCCCCTGACTTCTCCATCAAGATCAATAATACAACCATCAGTCCCTCCCCTCATGCCAGGGTACTAGGTGTAATCCTAAACTCCCATCTGTCCTTTGAGCCCCAAATCCAGTCACTGGCCAAATCTTGTAGATTTCACCTCCGCAACATCTCCAAGATACACCCGTTCCTAACCTCGGAAACCACTAAGCAACTTATTCCCTCCCTTGTTATATCTCGCCTCGACTATTGTATCTCCCTCCTCATTGGCCGACCTCATCGCAAGCTATCCCCTCTACAGTCTATCATGAATGCTGCTGCCAGATTTATCCACCTTACTAACCGTTCTGTATCTGCCACCCCTCTCTGACAATCCCTCCACTGACCTCCACTCAGTGTCCTCCACCCCTCTCTGCCAATCCCTCCACTGGCCTCCACTCAGTGTCCTCCACCCCTCTCTGCCAATCCCTCCACTGGCCTCCACTAAGTGTCCTCCACCCCTCTCTGCCAATCCCTTCACTGGCCTCCACTCAGTGTCCTCCATCCCTCTCTGCCAATCCCTCCACTGGCCTCCACTAAGTGTCCTCCACCCCTCTCTGCCAATCCCTCCACTGACCTCCACTCAGTGTCCTCCACCTCTCTCTACCAATCCATCCACTGACCTCCACTCAGTGTCCTCCATCCCTCTCTACCAATCCCTGCACTCCTCTCTGCCAATCCCTCCACTGGCTTCCCATTCAGTGTCCTCAACCCCTCTCTGCCAATCCCTCCACTGGCTTCCCATTGCCCAACGAATAAAATTCAAAACATTAACAATAACATATAAAGCCATTTATAACTCCGCCCCAAATTACATCACCAAACTTGTCTCCAAATATCACCCAAACCGTACTCTCCACTCCTCGCACAACCTCCTACTCTCTAGCTCCCTTGTCTCCTCCTCCCATGCTCGTCTCCAGGACTTCTCCAGAGCTTCCCCCATCCTCTGGAACTCTCTACCCCAATTTATCAGACTATCGCCTACTCTTCTCACTTTTGGGCGATCTCTGAAAACCTCTCTCTTCAGGGAAGCCTATCCTGCCCTCAGCTAATAATGGAATCTTCTACTCTTCCTACCAGTCCATCCCCCACTGTTACTACCTTTTGTACCACTAGCCCCTCCCTCTTAGATTGTAAGCTCTAAGGAGCAGGGCCCTCCTAACCCTCTTGTATTGAACTGTATTGTTGCTGTATTGTCTCCCTTTGTATTGTTAAGTGCTAAGCAAACTGTTGGCGCTATATAAATCCTGTATAATAATAATAATAATAATAGTACTGCCAGGCAGAAGTGCTAACTACTTAGCCACTGTGCTGCCTTATGATTTAAGAAGAAATTAGATTTTTCTTATTCTGTCATTCGCTCTGCCGTTCAGCGGAATCCAGCCAGAAATCATTGGTTGGGATCTGCTAATCATCTTGTGCTGTAGCTCATGACTGCACAGGCAGGAAGGGGGGGGGGGTACATGTGCTCCCTACCCAGAAATGCTGCATCACATACATGTATGTGATCAGCAGGCCCGCACTGTCAACATTTATGTAGTGAGCGGTCCACAACTGGTTATAAAACATCTACAATCACTTTAAGTAGGGGATGTGTATGGATTATTTTTATAGCATAAGGATATCTTACCCATTTCAATACCGGGCAATTTTCTCCCTTCCTGCCCAGGCCATTTTTCACGTTTCAGCGCTCTCACTTTGAATGACAATTGCGCGGTCATACAACATTATACCCAAACTAAAATTTTATCATTTTCTTCACACAACTAGAGCTTTCTTTTGGTGGTATTTAATCACCGCTGGGGTTTTTATTTTTTGCTAAATTAACAAAAAAATACCAAAAATTTTGAAATAAAAACACGTTTTTCTTTGTTTCTGTTATAAAAGTTTACAAATAAATAAATGTTCTTCATAAATTTAGGCCGAGATGTATTCTGCTACATGTCTTTGGTGAAAATAACCCAAATTAGGATGTGTTATTTAGTTTGTAGGAAAGTTATAGAGTTCACAAACTATGGTATAGATCTGAATACTGATCAATCCTGAAGTACTGACAGCCAGATATCCCCCAAATGACCCCTTTTTGCAGAGTTAGACAGTCCGGCATACTTCATAAGAGGCATGGCGAGTTTTTTGAAGTTGTATTTTTTTTGTCATAATTTTTCGGAAAATGAAAAAATTAAAAAAAAATTATTTTCACTATTTTTTTTTTACATACTGTCACCAGTGCAGTACAGCGTTACCATATAACTGGCATGGCGGTGAACAGGGACATTGATTGGTGACAGTATGAAAAATAAAAAAATATATATATTTTTTTTTTATTTTTTTTTATTTTGTTACTATTTTTAATTTTTTATTACATTTTTTTAAATTTTTTTTAAGATTTTTTTTTCTTATTTTACTATGACCAAAGTAGTACAATGTTACCATAGTAACATTGTACTACTTTGGGGAAGTGATCAGTATTTATTTTTTTTTTTTTTTACACAATTTGCTTATAGCAAAGAATTACTTTGCTATAAGCAAGCATTTACCTGAATAAAATTGATTCAGTTTTTTTTTTTTTTTTTTCTTTTTGTGCTTAGCTGTGATTTGGTCCCAGCTAATCACATGACATGTGCATGTGATTAGCTGTGACCATTCACAGCTAGGCACTAGTATACAATGGATGGCATGAATGATTGGTCACAGCAGGTCACATGGTACCAGGAACAGGGGCCGGTACTTAGATCTGTCATCGGCAGTGTCCGAGGTACACGGCCGGTGACAGATCGCGCCGCTGTGCGGCTCTGCAAGCGCGAAAACTGCGCATGTGCGGGAGCACGCCGAAGGGCATGCACCCGGAAAGCTACAGCGCTTTTGCGGCCGCCAAACGGCCATTGGCCGGGTGGCTAATGGTTAAACCCCTTGACGCCGACGTAACACAAATATGCGGCCTCTCGGAACTGGGCTTTTTTCCGTGGGGCCACATATTTGCGTACCTGTGTTTGTGCAGGGAGCGCGCCGCACAGCGCGCTCCCAGCACAAAGACCGCGGTGTCACTGAGAGCCCCTGGTCCCGTTCTAATGATTGGGACCCAGGACTCCCGATTCCTGGTCAGATAATCGCTGTGATAGCCTCTGGTTGGCTATCACAGTGATCAGTCACTGTACAGCCCGGTCCCCTTGTTTTTTCCTCTCTCTATGAATGGAGGAGAGAGATACATTGTATAATTATATACATTCCATTATACATTGTATCTCTCTAACTCCTGGCATAGAGAAAAAAAAAGATAAATATTAAAAAATAAAAGAAAAAATAAAGAAAAAATACCTAGATCAAGGTTTGATCAAGTTCAGTGCCAGGGTTAGTGTTAGGGTCAAGGTCAGGTTAAAAGGTCAAGGTCAAAGGTCAGGATTTTTTAAAACAAATTGGTATCAGTGTCGGTTAGCGTCAATGTCAGTGTGTTTTAGGTAAAAAAAAAGACATAAACAAAATGCGCACTATTGTTTCTGGGCTGTACTACAGGTCAGGGGCGGACTGACCATTCGGAAACTCGAGGGCCCAGGGTCAGTAAGGAGCCCCATGAGATGCCCCTGGTACCTTTCATAGGCTTTTTTGGGTGTGGTTTGAGTGTGGGCGAGGACACAGGGGCCCCATGATCCCCTAGTGCCCGGGGGCCCCATGAGTTGTCAGTCCGCCCCTGCTATCAGTACAAACAACAAATAACATACACATATATGGTATCGCTGCGATCGTCAAGAGCTGGAGAATTTATTTTGGGTTGTTCTTTGGTGGTAGGTTATGGTAGTAACAAGAAACACACAGCTAAATAAAACAAACATTTTTTTTTTTATTATTTTGGGACAGTTTTCCTTTGATAATAAAAAAAATCAGGCGATATCCATTACCATCTATACCCCCTCCCTCCTAGATTGTAAGCTCCCAGGATCAGGGCCCTCCTATCCCTCTTGTATTGAACTGTATTGTTGCTGTATTGTCTCCCGTTATATTGTAAAGTGCTGAGCAAACTGTTGGCGCCATATAAATCCTCTATAATAATAATAATAATAATAATGTATATAAATACTGTATAATAATAATAATAATAATAAAAACCATTTACCACCAAATGAAAGCCCAATTTGCCCTGAAAAAATGCGGTATAATTCACCTGGATGTACAAAGTAGTTATGATGATATGTACGGTTTTACTAACACATGTCATCATTGCAAAATTGTGCTTGGGCATTTATTTATTTCAGGTACTTATATAGCGCCGTCCATTTACGCAGGTAGGAGGAGTAAAAGATTCCATTATTAGCTGAGGGCAGGATAGGCTTCCCTGAAGAGATAGGGAATCGCCTAAAAGTGAGCAGAGTAGGCGATAGTCTGATAGATTGGGATAGAGAGTTCCAGAGGATGGGGAGGCCCTGGAGGGGTCATGGAGACGAGCATGGGAGGAGGAGATGAGGGAGCAGGAGATTGTGCAAAGAGCGGAGAGTATGGTTTGGGTGATATTTGGAGACATATATATTGTACATTCACATCAGTCCCTAACCCTCAAGGGGTGTACAATCTAAGGTCCCTAACTCACATTCATACATACACATACTAGGGCCAATTTAGACAGGAGCCAATTACCTACCAGCATGTCTTTGGAGTGTGGGAGGAAACCGGAGTCCCCGGAGGAATCCCACGCAGGCACAGGGAGAACATGCAAACTCCAGGCAGGAGTTTTGAACCAACGACCCGAGTGCTGCCAGGGGGAAGTGCTAACCATTTAGCCACTGTGCTGCCCATGCATTTAGATTTGTGTTACCCTTAGGCGTGAAGGGGTTAATGTCACTTTAAGCACAGTAGCACATTGTAGTAGTCCTCACCTCCTGGGACCTGCGCTCCACATTGGCAGTCACACATCTATATACGGATTGTTGTTGGCCTGATACAGGTTGGCGCACACCTTTGCCCTAGTTATGCCGCGCTCCCAGTTGGGTTGGGATTATGTATTCCTGGGGGAAGCCTGCTCACCGTAGATGACGTTAAGCTGCCGGGGCAGGTCAGGCTCGGCCTGCATGTCACAACCAACATCTAATCCCACTTCAAAGCTGGGCCAAGTACGCTTCATATCTGCAGACCAGGGAGCTTGGCTACTTAGTTCCACTTGGGGGCTTTTAATTGGGAACATGACATCACTCCCGTCGTAATAAAGCAGAACGCGGCTGTAAAATTCCTCCTAAGCACATTTCTACCATCAAAGGCGAGATTTTATTTTTTTTTTCTTTCTAAAAGCTCTAATTAAAATGTATTTTGGGCAGCTCTCTGCAATCCGTGTTCCTCAGCAAGCCAGACGGTGGTAGAAGCGTCCTTCATATGCGGAGAGAGACTAAGCCCGGGTTCACACTGATGCGGTGCGGTACATTGCATGTGATTTGCGCAGGAACCGCACCGCATTCCTGTGCAAATCACATGTGATTTGTGTGCAGTGCAATTTGAGACGTACGTTACGTATGGCTCTAATCGCACCGCATCCGCACTAAAAAAGGTGCAGGACCCCTTTTTTGGTCTGCACTAGAATCAGATCACATGGGTATTAACACCTATGCGGTCCGATTCTGCCCATCGCACCGCGTTTTGCGGACCGATTTCGATGTGTTGTTACCTTAACATACACACCCACAGCGGTTCACATGAACGGGGTGCTATTCTGATGCAGTGCAGAATTCACACAGAAAACGCTGCAAATTCCACACCGCATCAGTGTGAACCAGGGCTTAGGGTCTATTTATTATATGTTCACTCTGTGAATGTCTCAGCATCCACACAGCCGCCACAAATAATCTCTACAAGGTGTCTAGTATATATCCACTGATCGTCAGCTCCATCTAGTGGCCAAAATGTGGTATTTTCCTGACATAACTCAATCTGGAAAACTTTGCATCATGGCCACTAGATGGAGCTGACGATCATAGGATATAAACATATTAGACACCTTTTGGGGATTATTTGTGACGGCTGTGTGGATGTTGAGACATTCACACAGCAAATATATTTTGCGTTTTGCGGACTGATTTCAGGGTGTTGTTAACTTAACCCCTTGGGGGGCTGTCATACAAATATGCAGCCTCACAGAACTAGGCTATTTTCTATGGAGCCGTATATTTGCGTACCTGTCTTTGTGCTGGGGGAGCGCTGCACAGCGCACACCTGGCACAAAGACCAGGGTGTCACTGAGAGCCCAGGGTCCCGTTTAACGATTGGGACCCGGGACTCCTGATTCCAGGTCACATGATAGCTGTGATAGCCTCTGATTGGCTATCACAGTGATCAGTCAATGTGAAGCCCGCTCCCCTTGTTTTTTTTTTCCCTCTGAGCCGGGGTTCACACTGATGCAGTGCAGAATTTGCAGAGATTTCTGTGCGAATTCCACGCCGCATCAGAATCGCACCCCGTTCATGCGAACTGCTGAGGATGTGTATGTTAACAACACCCCAAAATCGGTCTGCAAAATGCGGTGCGATGTGCAGAATCGGCTCCCATAGGTTTGAATATCCATGCGATCCCATTCCAGTGCGGACCCAAAAAAAGGGTCCTGCATCTTTTTTGGTGCAGGTGTGGTGCGATTAGAGCCATACATAATGTACGGCTTCAATCGCGCCGCACACAAATCGCATGTGGTTGCACAGGAATGCGGTGCGGTTCCTGTGTGAATCACCTGCGATATACCGCACCACATACGTGTGAACCCGGGCTGAGGCTGGGTTCACATTGATGCGGTACAGAATTCACAGTGTTTTCTGTGCGAATTCCACACCGCATCAGAATCGCACCCCGTGCATGCGAACCCCTGCGGGTGTCACAGTGAATCACATGCGATGTACCGCACCACATATATGTGAACCAAGCCTGAATGGAGGAGGGAGATGCATTGTATCTCTCTCTCTCTCCTTGAGTAGAGGGGAAAAAAACGCAACCGTAAAAAAAAAAAATAACACATAAATACATAAATAAATATTAACAAATAAAAAAAAAATAAAGAAAAAATCCTTAGATCAAGGTTTGATTTAGTTCAGTGCCAGGGTTAGTGTTTGGGTCAAGGTCAGGGTCAAGGTCGGGGTCAAAGGTCAGGATTTTTTTTTTTTAAATTGGTGTTAGTGTCAGTGTGTTTTAAGTAAAAAACAAAAAACAAAACATACACATATATGCTATCACTGCGATCGTCAAGAGCTGGAAAATGTATTTTGGGTTGTTCTTTGGTGGTCGGTTAACAAGAAACGCACAGCTAAATGAAAAAAAAAAGATTTTGGGCCAGTTTTTCTTTGATAATAAAAAAAAATCAGGGGATATCCATTACCATTTACCACCAAATGAAATCCCAATTTGTCCTGAAAAAAGCGCAATATAATTCACCTGGATGTACAAAGTAGTTGTGATGATCAACGACCAATCAGCGACTGCTGCCCCTCTTTGCCAATCCCTTCACTGGCTTCCACTAAACCAGGGGTCTGCAACCTTTAAGACATAAAGAGCCACTTGGACCCGTTTCCGAGAGGGTAAAAAAGACTGGGAGCCGCAAAACCATTGCAACATTTAAAACAAATCCGACACTGCATATATTGCGAAAAGCGCTCTGGTCATGAAGGGGGTTTAAGGGCCCAGTAAGCAAAGGGTTAACCAGGGCCACAGTGTATCGTCATAATCACAATCATAGCCTTAGGTCAGTGGTGGGCAACCTTTTTTTTCAACTGAGCCAAATCTCGCCAAAACCACGATTGAAACTTATTTTGAGAGAAACATTTTTAAAACTGAAAATACATCCCCCATATAGTAATTCATCCCCCATAGTAATTCATCCCCCATAGTAATTCATCCCCCATATAGTAATTCATCCCCCCATAGTAATTCATCCCCCATATAGTAATTCATCCCCCATATAGTAATTCATCCCCCATAGTAATTCATCCCCCATAGTAATTCATCCCCCATATAGTAATTCATCCCCCATATAGTAATTCATCCCCCATATAGTAATTCATCCCCCATAGTAATTCATCCCCCATATAGTAATTCATCCCCCATAGTAATTCATCCCCCATATAGTAATTCATCCCCCATATAGTAATTCATCCCCCATATAGTAATACATCCCCCATAGTAATTCATCCCCCATATAGTAATTCATCCCCCATATAGTAATTCATCCCCCCTATAGTATTTCATCCCCCCTATAGTATTTCATCCCCCCTATAGTATTTCATCCCCCCTATAGTAATTCATCCCCCATATAGTAATTCATCCCCCATAGTAATTCATCCCCCATATAGTAATTCATCCCCCATATAGTAATTCATCCCCCATATAGTAATACATCCCCCATAGTAATTCATCCCCCATATAGTAATTCATCCCCCATATAGTAATTCATCCCCCCTATAGTATTTCATCCCCCCTATAGTAATTCATCCCCCCTATAGTAATTCATCCCCCCATATAGTAATACATCCCCCATATAGTAATTCATCCCCCATAGTAATTCATCCCCCCTATAGTAGTTCCTCTAGCTGTGTTCCCGCGCCGTTCCGGTCTTCAGGGCGGACTGTGAGAGGAGAGGAGTTCGTCACGCTGCCCCGCCTACATCCTGACAGCCAATGTTTGGAGGAGGGAGGGGAGCGGCGCCCGGCACATAGAAGAGCTGCATTAAAAAAGCCGCGGCTTGCCGACCCTATTGCCTGTCACCTGGTGGGCAGTGTGCTCCGGAGCCGCAGGAAAGGTGAAAAAGAGCCGCATGCGGCTCCGGAGCCGCGGGTTGCCGACACCCGCACTAAACCAATGTATAAAATTCAAAATACGAACCACAGCTTACAAAGACATCCACAACACTGCCCCCAGCTACATCACCAACCTCATCCGCAGATACTGCCCAAATCGCCCACTGCACTCCTCCCATGATATCCTCCTCTCTAGCTCCCTCATCACCTCCTCCACGCTCGCCTCCAGGACTTCTCCAGAGCCTCTCCCATCCTCTGGAACTCCCTACCACAGCATGTCCGGTCAGCCCCCACCCTGTCTACCTTTAGGCGATCTTTGAAAACTCACTTCTTCAGGGAAGCCTACCCCACCTCCACCTAAGAACTGTACTTGAATCACCTCCACCAGATCATCCCCCGCAGCTATCACCTTTTGTATCACCTCCCCCTTCCTTTAGATTGTAAGCTCCACGAGCCGGACCCTCCTATTCCTTCTGTACTGAAATGTATTGTAATTGTACTGTCTCCCTTATATTGTAAAGCGCTGAGCAAACTGTTGGTGCTATATAAATCCTGTATAATAATAATAATATGTACAATTTTACTCACACATGTTAAAGCTGTAAAATTTTATTTAGGCTTTAAGATTTGTTTTACCCTTAGACATGAAGGGGTTAACATCCACACCCGCAGCGGTTCGCATGAACGGGGTGCGGTTGTGATGCGGTGAAACCGCTGCGAATTCCGCACCAGTGTGTACCCAGGGTGAAGGTCCCTCCGATGTCTGCAGACATTCCAAATGGATGCCTCTTTTCTTTTTCTTGGCTTAGTCACGCCAGGCGCGGATGGGAAGGGGTTAACCTTAGAAAGTTTCCGAATGAGAACACAGCGCTCCTGAGGTCCCCCGCCTGACCTATCGCCTCAGCCGCCTGGATCACATGACTTTATGCGGCACTGTGGGGGGTTTTATGTCACTAAAGAGGAACTAAGGGCCAGGTCACATGACATGCGTTTCAGTTGCTTTTTTTTCTGCATCTAAAAAGCACAGAAAGTAGGTGATATGGTTGTCAGCAGGGGCGGACTGACCATTTGGAAACTCCGGCACTGCCCGAGGGCCCGGGGTCAGTAGGGGGCCCCATGAGATGCCCCTGGTACCTTTTTCATAGGCTTTTTTGAGTTTGGAAAAGGACACAGGGGCCCCATGATCCCATATTGCCCGGGGGCCCCATGAGTTGTCAGTCCGCCCCTGGTTGTCAGTGTCATAGTCAGGGGCGGACTGACAACCCATGGGGCCCCCGGGCAATAGGGGATCATGGGGCCCCTGTGTCCTTGCCCAAACTCAAAAAAGCCTATGAAAAAGGTACCAGGGGCATCTCATGGGGCCCCCTACTGACCCTGGGCCCTTGGGCAGTGCCCGAGTCTCCAAATGGTCAGTCCGCCCCTGGTTGTCAGTGTCATAGTTCACATCAGTGCTTGCAGTTCCAGTGCGTTCCGGATGCAGAACAAAAAAGTAGAACAGGCTGCTTTTTTTCTGCACAGAACTGCACTGGAACGCGGTAAAACGCATCAAAAATGCACTGGAACACACGTCCCTATTTAAATTGAAGAAAAAGAGCGGCGAAAAAATGAACTGGAATGCATTAAAAACTCAATGGAACACGTAAAAATGCATAAAAAATGCACTGGAACACATCATAAACACGCATGAGAAAACGCATCCTGAACACTTGTGGAGGTTTTTTTTTTCTTTTTATAGATTTGGAGAGAAGGGAGAGGAATTAGAGCCCCTGCCAGGTTTTTATTGCTGTCTGTGTCCCCTCACACCAATGCGTTTTTTTTTTAGTGCATTTTACAGAAACGCACTACAGTCCATTTAACATGGTTTCCTATGGGACACGTTGTCATCTAGATGTTTTTCGGCCACTGCGTTTTTGGAGAGGGACAGGGACTTTTTTTGGTTCAACAGACTTCAATAGATACGTTGCAAACGCATATAGTGCTTTTTGTATGCATTTTGCATTTTTGTTTTTGATTTTTTTTTTATTCCTGCCAATAGGAACGTATTGACTTTGTATTCCACTTTGATGCAACTTTAATGTGACTTTGGATGGGTGCGGCTTTGATGCAACTTTTTGCTGGTAGGAAAGTATGACAGTTCTGTTCATGTAGTGCAACTGTGATGCTACTTTACACTCTCTGGTACTCAAGTAGCATCAAAATAGCATACAAGTTGCACCCATCCAAAGGTTGCATCAAAGTCGCATGAAAGTTGCATCCATCCAAAGGTTGCATCGAAGTCTCATCCAAGTTACACCCATCCAAATTCACATGAAAGTTGCACCCATCCAAAGTTTCACCAAAGTCGAATCAAAGTTGCACCCATCCAAAGTTGCACCAAAGTCGAATCAAAATTGCACTCATCCAAAGTCACATCAAAGTAGCATCAAAATCAATACTTTCCTATTGGCAAAACAAAATCAAAAGGCATCAAAACCACAGCAAAAATAGACTTCAATGGACATGAGGCAGAAACACGTCATGCGTTTTGGGTTTTTTTTCCTGCCAATAGGAAAGTATTGAGTTGGTATTCCACTTTGATGTAACTTTAATGTGACTTTGGATGGGTGCGACTTTGATGCAACTTTTTTCCTTAAAGGAAAGTATGACAGTTCTGTTCGTGTAATGCAACTTTGCTGCTACTTTACACTCTCTGGCACTCAAGTAGCATGAAAGTCGAATTTAGTTGCAACCATCTGAAGTTGCGTCAAAGTTGCGCCTATCCAAAGTCACATCCAAGTCACCCCCATCCTAAGTCACATCCAAGTCACACCCATCCAAAGTCACATCCAAGTCACACCCATCCTAAGTCACATCCAAGTCACACCCATCCTAAGTCACATCCAAGTCACACCCATCCTAAGTCGCATCCAAGTCACACCCATCCTAAGTCGCATCCAAGTTGCACCCATCCAATTTGCATGCAAGTTGCACCCTTCCAAAGCCGCATCAGTGTTGCACCCATCCAAAGTTGGGCCATAGTCGAATCAAAGTTGCACCCATCCAAAGTCGCATCAAAGTGGAATCAAAATCAACACTTTTCTATTGGCAAAACCACCACCTACCCCGTAAAATGCATAAAAAACGGGGCAAAAAAGTGTCAAAAACCCGTGTTCAAAAACGCATCATTCACAACATGCAGAGATGTTATCGTAAAGTCCTTAATACTTCTGCTCCAGTGGGTCGGGGGCACTTACAATCTGTTGCAGCTGTGTGTGGGAGCCAATCAGCTTCTAGCTTCTAACTTCAACTTTTTCAGTCAGTCTTTGACAATAAAACCTGGAAGCTGATTGGTTTCTATGCAGAGCTGCACCAGATTTTGCACCGTGCAGTTTTAGTAAATAATTCCCACTGACACAAACTGACACTGACACTAAGCCCTGGTTCACACTGAATGCAACTTTGAAATCGACCTACTTCACTTAACCACTTGCCGTCTGGCTGTTGTATATAAACGGCCGGACGGTGGCACTCCAGGGGCGGGTGGCCATTCATAAACGGCACCCACCATTCTGGACTGTGCGCGCTGCCTGGGAGCGTGCAGCACCGCGATCTGGTGCCTGCTGTGTCCTCCGGAAACAGTGGAACACTGATCGTCGTACGGGACCTCTGTGCGAAGTCCCAATCATGTGATCACTGATTGGCCAATCAGTGATCACATGCAGAGTAGTAATTAAGATGTAATTTCTGACATCATTGCTTACTACGTGTGAAATCTGTGAATGATCACAGAGGTCACATGGTACAGGGCTATTCACAACAGCCTTGTACCATGTGACAAGCTGTGACCAATCACAGCTCACACAGTAGTTCTCAATGGCTGCAAGAATGCAGCCAGAGAGAAGGAGAAATGATTGCTTTTACAGCCTTTATGGGTGTAAAAGCAAATCAGTGTAAAAAAAAAAAAAAAATCTTCATCACCCCCCACAAGTAGTACAGTGTCACCATGGTGACACTGTACTGCTAAGGTGACAGTAGGCAGAAAAAAACAAATAATAATATATAAAAAAATAAAAATTTAATTTTTTTTTTAAATTATAATTTTTGGTTATAAACTAATTTGGGTTATTTTTTTTACTAAAAAGATAACTGAATAAAATTTGGCCAAGATTTATGATGAAATATTATTTATTTGCAAAATTTTATAAGAAAAACACTTTTTTTCAAAATGTTTGGACTTTTTCATTTATATAGCAAAAACAATAAAAATCCCAGTGGTGAATAAATCCCACCAAAATAAAGTTTTATCTGTCTCAAAAAAATGCTAAAAAATTCATATGGGTACAGTGTTGCATGACCACGCAATTGTCATTCAAAGTGTGATAGCACTGAAAGCTGAAAATTGGCCTGGACTGGAAGGGGGTGAAAGTGTCCGGACTGGAAGTGGTTAAAGTAGCATGTTTTCGAAGCAGCAGATCAGTGCGATTTTCACCTCTGATTTCAGCGCGGCTTGCAACGTCATTTAACAGAAGTCAATGTCAGTTGCAATGAAATCGGAAATAAATAGTGCATGAATTATTTTTGAAATTCCATTACTTCAAATCGCACTGATTAAGGCAATGCCATAACAATACATTAGATGCAACTTCAGGTGTGATTTGTAAATCGCATGTCACAACTAAAATTGCACCGGTGTGACCGGGGACTAAATAAAAAAGCTTTTTTCCCCTCTATCTAAAACACACTGACCCTGAACTTTGACCCTGACCATGGCTATTGACCAGGGGTGGACTGACAACTCATGGGGCCCCCGGGCAATAGGGGATCATGGGGCCTGTGTGTCCTTGCCCAAACTCAAAAAAGCCTATGAAAAAGGTACCAGGGGCATCTCATGGGGCCCCCTACTGACCCCGGACCCTCGGGCAGTGCCCAAGTTTCCAAATGGTCAGTCCGCCCCTGCTATTGACCTTAACCTTGACCCGAACCCTCAACTTGGCACTAATGGTAGCCATACATGAAAAATCGTTTAAACTTGTTTTCGAATAACAAACACTCAGTTGTTAGCGCAAAGGATAGATAGTGCCATCGTGTAATGACCACATTGACAAATGGTTCAATGGACATGAGTGAATCTGTTTTTCATCCAGATCGTCATGTAGGCGCAGAGCGAACAGTTACATCTTTAACGGGCGAGAAACACATTAATCTTTCAATATATCGTGCGTTCGGCAGAATTTTCCATCTTGTTTCTCTGAAAAGTCAAAAACGATTTTCTTCAGAAAAAAAACGAACAGTTTAAATGACAGATTTTTGAATGATTTTTTGCCTAGTATGTGAGGGCCATAATTAAGATCAAACCCTATTTAATATTTTTTGGTTTTTACATACTGTGCCTCTCCTCCAACAAGGAGAAAAAAGATACAATATATCATATCTTTCCTCCTGTATATATACAGTGTATTATATAATGTACCCTTTATGTATACAATGTATTATATCATGTATCCTGTATGTATACAATGTATTATATAATGTATCCTGTATGTATACAATGTATTATTTCCTGTATGTATACAATGTATTATATCATGTATCCTGTATGTATACAATGTATTATATCATATATGTGTACAATGTATTATATCATGTATTCTGTATGCATACAATGTATTATATCATATACTATGTGTACAATGTATTATATCATGTATCCTGTATGTATACAATGTATTATATCATGTATCCTGTATGTATACAATGTATTATATCCTGTATGTATACAATGTATTATATCATATATGTGTACAATGTATTATATCATATATGTGTACAATGTATTATATCATATATGTGTACAATGTATTATATCATGTATCCTGTATGTATACAATGTATTATATCTTATATGTGTACAATGTATTATATCATATATCCTGTATGTATACAATGTATTATATCTTATATGTGTACAATGTATTATATCATATATGTGTACAATGTATTATATCATGTATCCTGTATGTGTACAATGTATTATATCATGTATCCTGTATGTGTACAATGTATTATATCATATATGTGTACAATGTATTATATCATATATGTGTACAATCATGTATATTATATATATCAATTGATATATCAATTATATCATGCATCCTGTATGTATACAATGTATTATATTCTCTATGTATACAATGTATTATATCATGTATATACACAATGTGTTATAGAATGTATCCTGTATGTATACAATGTATTATAGAATGTATCCTGTTTGTATACAATGCATTATATCCTGTATGTATACAATGTATTATATATTGCATCCTGTGTGTATAAAATGTATTATATAATGCATTTAGGCATCTAGACATGGTGAAGACGACTTGCTGAAGTTCAAACCGAGCATCAGAATGGGGAAGAAAGGGGATTTAAGTGACTTTGAACGTGGCATGGTTGTTGGTGCCAGACGGCCTGGTCTGAGTATTTCAAAAACTGCTGATCTACTGGGATTTTCACCCACAACCATCTCTAGGATTTTCAGAGAAAATATCCAGTGAGTGGCAGTAGTGTGGAGGAAAATGCCTTGTTGATGTCAGAGAAGAATGGGCAGACTGGTTGGAGATAATAGAAAGGCAACAGTAAGTCATGTCAATATGGACTGAATCTCTGAGGAATGTTTCCAACACCTTGTTGAATCTATGCCATGAAGAATTAAGGCAGTTCTGAAGGCAAAAGGGGGTCCAACCCGGGACTAGCAAAGTGTACCTAATAAAGTGTCCGGTGAGTGTAGATTTGTGAGGCAATCACATTTCAATACAATAAAGTACATATAATGTATGTATTGTATGCATAGGGGTGTTTATATGAATATTTTTTTTAAGGGGGGGGGCAAAGCTTTCATCTGATTCTTAAAGGGGTTCGCATCTGCACAAAGTTTAGGAATCCATGTACAAAATAAATGCAGACCTGCAATAATTGGGGGTCTATTTATAGAACATTAACTGTGGGCAGCACAATGGCTAAATAGTTAGCACTTCTGCCTGGCAGTGCTAGGGTTGTTGGTTCAAATCCCAGCCACGACAAATCCTTCCTGGAGTATGCATGTTCTCCCTGTGCCTGGGTGGGTTTCCTCCCACACTCCAAAGACATGCTGGTAGGTTAATTGGCTCCTGTCTAAAGTGGCCCTTGTATATGAATGTGAGTTAGGGACCTTAGATTGTACACCCCTTGAGGGTTAGGGACTGATGTGAATGTACAATATATATGTAAAGCACTGCGTAAATTGATGGCGCTATATAAGTACCTGAAATAAATAAATAATTGTGCGAATATCAAATGCGGCCCTGCAAGCAGAACGAGATGTCCCAGTATTTTTTCTAAGAGATTCATTCCTGTATCATCAGCGCCATCTAGTGGCTAAAATGCAGTATAGTTTTCTGAAATGCAGCAATATGGCTGCAGCTGCTGATAGGTGTATTCTGATGGCTGGGGGAGTCCTGCTGTCCGAATACAATGACTAGGGCTGAAACAACTAATCTACATCATCGATTATAATCGATTATGAAAACAGTTGTCAACTATTTTCATAATTAATGAGTTGGTCATCCGATTAGTTGGCTTGCATGCAGAATGCATTACCTGTTTACATGTCAGTATACACGGTGCAGCACACATACGGCTCAGTACACCTTCCATGCACGTCAGTATACACGGTGCAGCAGACATACGGCTCAGTACGCCTTCCTTGCACGTCAGTATACGCGGTGCAGCACACATATGGCTCAGTACACCTTCCATACGCGGTGCAGCACACATACGGCTCAGTACACCTTCCATGCGCGTCAGTATATGCAGCGCAGCACACATACGGCTCAGTACGCCTTCCTTGCACGTCAGTATACGCGGTGCAGCACACATATGGCTCAGTACGCCTTCCATGCACGTCAGTATACACGGTGCAGCACACATACGGCTCAGTACACCTTCCATGCGCGTCAGTATATGCAGCGCAGCACACATACGGCTCAGTACGCCTTCCATGCCTGTCAGTATACGCGGTGCAGCACACATACGGCTCAGTACGCCTTCCATGCGCGTCAGTATACGCGGCGCAGCACACATACGGCTCAGTACACCTTCCATGCGCGTCAGTATACCCGGCGCAGCACACATACGGCTCAGTACACGTTCCATGCGCGTCAGTATATGCGGCGCAGAGACATACCTTCCATGCGTGTCAGTATACGCGGTGCAGAGACATACGGCTCAGTACACCTTCCATGCACATCAGTATACACAGTGCAGCACACATACGGCTCAGTACACCATCCATCAGGGCCATAGATCTTTTTTTTTTCCTTGGGCACCCAGGGAACAATAATTTGACACCTGCCACAATGTGACATGTTGTGGGTTTGGCAAATTGCCCTAATAATGGGAGGGGCTTAAAACCTGACCCTATTCCCTATGTACACAGTCACATATGACAGTCCTTGTACTCAATCAATGTGCTTTCATTGCTGTGCTACAAGCAGGAGTCTAACAGACATGTACACACTCCGGCACATTGATCTGTAAAATATGACAGCGTCCATTACATATTGTATGCTTTTCTGCCTCCCATGAAGAAGAACTTCATTGACAGTGACTGCTGAGCAACCAGCATCTGTTGTACAATATAGCATAAATAATGCAGGGGTCAGGAGTATGTCATATACTGCCTAACACAGACATTCTCAACAAGGGTTCCTCCACAGGTTGCTAGGGTTTCCTTGAGCTGTGGCTAGTTGATCTTCTATCTGATGCTGCCTTCATAGTTCAAGGTCCATTGCCACTTGGCAGAGCCAGTAGGGTGGCAGGTCCATTGCTACTTGGCAGAGGGTGGCAGGTCTATTGCCACTTGGCAGAACAAGTAGGGGTTCCAGGTCCATTACCACTTGGCAGAGCCAGTAGGGTGGCAGGTCCATTGCTACTTTGCAGAGGGTGGCAGGTCTATTGCCACTTGGCAGAACAAGTAGGGTTCCAGGTCCATTACCACTTGGAGGAGCCAATAGGGTGGCAGGTTCATTGCTACTTGGCAGAGCCAGTAGAGGTTCCAGATCCATTGCTACTTGGTAGAACCAGTAGGGTAGCAGGTCCATTGCTACTCGGCAGAGCCAGTAGGGTGGCAGGTCTATTGCCACTTGGCAGAACAAGTAGGGGTTCCAGGTCCATTGCCACTTGGCAGAGCCAGTAGGGTTCCAGGTCCATTACCACTTGGCAGAGCCAATAGGGTGGCAGGTTCATTGCTACTTGGCAGAGCCAGTAGAGGTTCCAGATCCATTGCTACTTGGTAGAACCATTAGGGGAGCATGTCCATTGCTACTTGCTTGAGCCAGTAGGGTGGCAGGTCCATTGCCAATTGGCAGAACCAGTAGGGGTTCCAGGTCCATTGCCACTTGGCAGAGCCAGTAAGGGGTGGCATTCTAAACACCACTTTAATGGGTCATTCCTTTCACTGACCACCAATGTAAGGGGCTTATTCCTTACTACCCTAAAAGGACTAATTTTAGCAGGGGTTCCTGTAAATTATTTCACCTGAAAATTATTTCAAGGGTGCCTCTGGGGTAAAAAGGTTGAGAAAGGCTGGCCTAACATATGCAACCGCCTTTAGGCAGACCTCTACTGGTGGCAGCAAATCCCTGAGACAGCAAACACATAGGAAACAAAGGTGGCTGAAGGCTGAAGGCCTCTTCTCATCACACTGATTCACAGGAAGCTTTGTCTCATCAACCCCGCCACAACCGCCGCTCCATCACGCACCAATACTGACAGGAAGCCTGCAAGCTGAAAATTTAGTTGCAGTGATGGACAGGGCACTTTGTCTACCCGTTGGCTAAGGAAACAGCAGGAGGCGGTGCTGCGCCACCCCTTGCTGCCTCCTCAGCTAATGGGTAGTTGAAGCTGAATAAGACCCTCCCTCCTGACATCCCTTTGAGTACAGTGTGCCGAAAAATGTTTTCAGAGAAATTGAGAGTGCCAGATACGTAAAAAAAAAACAAACTTCACACTCCCAATCACGAAAAGGAACCTTTATAAAGCAAATGCTGGAAACCACTTGAATAATAGTAAGATATCAATAGTGAGTTTTGCACCTTCACACTTCACCTCACCCCAATTCCTGCACCTTCACACCTCAGATCACCCCAATTCCTACACCCTCACACCTCAGATCACCCCAATTCCTGCACCTTCACACCTTAGATCACCCCAATTCCTACACCTTCACACCTCAGATCACCCCAATTCCTGCACCTTCACCCCTCAGATCACCCCAATTCCTACACCTTCACACCTCAGATCACCCCAATTCCTGCACCTTCACACCTCAGGTCACCCCAATTCCTGCACCTTCACACCTCAGGTCACCCCAATTCCTGCACCTTCACACCTCAGATCACCCCAATTCCTGTATCTTTACACCTCAGATCAGAGTCAATTTCTACACACTCAGATCTCAAATAAACCCAGTTTCTGCAACTTCACACCTCAGCTCACCCCAATTCCTGCAGCTTCACACCTCAGTTCAGAGAGACAATTCCTGCTCCTTAAGGCCTCAGATAAGTCCCAATTCCTGAACCTCCAGAACTATGATCACAATTCATGCACCTCCAGACCCCAAGTCAGCCCCAGTTTCTTCATCTTTACATTTCAGAGTAGTTCCAAATCCTGCACCTTCAGACCTCAGATCAGCCCCATTTCCTCCACCTTCACTCCTCAATTCTTGTACCTTCACCCCTCAGATCACCCAAATTTTTGTACCTTCATACCTCAGCTCACCCCAATTTCTGCAACTTCACACCCCAGTTCTCTGCGACAATTCCTGTGCCTTCAGGCCTCAGATAAGCCCCAGTTCCTGAGCCTCCAGAACTATGATCACAATTCCTGCACCTCCAGGCCCCAGATCAGCCCCAATTCTTTCACCTTTACATTTCGGATTAGCTCCAAATCCAGCACCTCCAGACCTCAGATCAGCCCCATTTCCTGCACCTTCAAGCCTTAAATCAGCCCCAATTTGTGCACCTTCACACCTCAGATCACTCTAATTCCTCCACATTCACCCCTCAATTCTTGTACCTTCACACCTCAGATCATCTCAATTCCTTCATCTTCACATCTCAGATCAGGTCCAGTTCCTGCACCTTCAGATCTTAGATCACCACAATACCTTCATACCTCAGATCAGTTCCAAATCCTGCACCTCCAGACCTCAGATCAGCCCCATTTCCTGCACCTCCAAGCCTTAAATCATTTCCAGTTTGTGCACCTTCACACCTCAGATCACCCAAATTCCTGCATCTTCACACGTCAGAATACCCTAAGTCCTCCACATTTACCCCTCAATTCTTGTACCTTCATACCTCAGGTCACCTCAATTCCTTCTCCTCCAACATCAGGTCAGGTCGAATTCCTCCACCTTCACACTTCAGATCAGGTCCAATTCCTGCACCTTCACACCTCAGATCACCTCAATTCCTGCACCTTCACACCTCAGATCAGGTCCAATTCCTGCACCTTCAGATCTTAGATCACCGCAATACCTTCATACCTCAGATCAGGTCCAATTCCTTCACCTTCACACCTCAGATCACCTCAATTCCTGCACCTTCACACCTCAGATCAGGTCCAATTCCTGCACCTTCACACCTCAGATCACCACAATACCTTTACACCTCAGATCAGGTCCAATTCCTGCACCTTCACACCTCAGATCAACTCAATTCCTTCTCCTCCAACATCAGGTCAGGTCCAATTCCTCCACCTTCACACTTCAGATCAGGTCCAATTCCTGCACCTTCACACCTCAGATCACCTCAATTCCTGCACCTTCACACCTCAGATGACCTCAATTCCTGCACCTTCAGATCTCAGATCACTGCAATACCTTCATACCTCAGATCAGGTCCAATTCCTGCACCTTCACAGCTCAGATCACTACAATACCTTCACACCTCAGATCAGGTCCAATTCCTGCACCTTCACACCTCAGATCACCACAATACCTTCACACCTCAGATCACCTCAATTCCTGCACCTTCAGAACACTCAAGGGTCAAAGGCAGCTAGCCACTCACAGGTGTCAATAACAGCAGTAGGAATAAGCAGAATCCCTGCCATTCACATCGTGCCTGAACGCTTATGAGAATGTAGCCTTGGAGCAGGGTTTGGGAGCTATTACTAGTTACTTTAAAGTTAAATTGTGGATATTTTGGCATGCATTCGTTCATTTTATGTGAGCGTAAAATTTCTATCCAATAAATGGTTTTTAATGGATTCACGCTATGAGCTTCCTTTCACATCTTTCCCTGATTACAGAGGGTAATAGTTTGGAGGATGTCCCGCCATCATATCCATATCTGATTGATGAAGGGCTGGTTGATGATCTGTACTACGCAGACACTCACCACAAGCACTATTGCATATCAGGTTTGGATGGGCCACCATATCTGGCGAGTGCCACTGAATTGGGGGAGGTTTTCCACTGGAGCACGTGGTGATATTTGAGTGCATTTTATTCAATCAATTATTGTTTTTGACGTGGTGATCTCGATGGATTAATAAGGACTTCGTACTTCATCACAATTTTAATTTTTCAGTTGGTGGACTTATGTCAAATGATTTAAATATTTGTGAATATTTATTGAAGTGTTATATTTTGTGTCATATTTTCACTTTGCTATTGGGTTTTATTTTTTTTTTTTTTGCGCTGCTTTTGTCATTTTTTTATATTAGCTAAAAGAGAAAAATATCATCTGTTTAATCGTTTGTTGCTATGTTTTCCAGCTTTTTCATCAGCTTCCTCTTCTTCTTCCAGGTGTTCATTTATTTTTATTATTATTTATCTATTTATTGGGCTTATTGCTTAGGGGCTTGAGCAGGGGCGGACTGACAACTCATGGGGCCCCCGGGCAATAGGGGATCATGGGGCTCCTGTGTCCTTGCCCAAACTCAAAAAAGCCTATGAAAAAGGTACCAGGCAGGTGCGGACTGACAACTCATGGGGCCCCCGGGCAATAGGGGATCATGGGGCTTCTGTGTCCTTGCCCAAACTCAAAAAAGCCTATGAAAAAGGTACCAAGGGCATCTCATGGGGCCCCTACTGACCCCGGGCCCTCGGGCACTGCCCGAGTTTCCAAATGGTCAGTCCGCCCCTGGGCTTGAGTTAGATGTTAGGGTTAGGGTTAATTCTAAACTCTAACAAATAGATAAAATAAACGTCAGAGTTAGGGGTTAACCACTTGCCCTCCAGACGATTTACCCTTCCTGAACAGGCCATTTTTTGCGTTATGGCGAGCGTTACTTTAACTAACAATTGCGCGGTCATGCAACGCTGCACCCAAATGAAGTTTGCACATTTTTTTCCCACAAATAGAGCTTTCTTTCTGTGGTATTTGATCGCCTGTGCGATTTTTATTTTTTGCTCTGTAAGAAAATTAAAAAAAACAAAAAAAAATATTTTTGACTTTTTGCTATAAAACATATCCAGTAAAAAAAATTAAAAAATCAAATTTCTTCATAAATTCAGGCCAAAATGTATTCTGCTCCATGTCTTTGCTAAAAACAAATCCCAATACGTGTAAATTAATTGGTTTCCGTGAAAGTTATAGCGTTTTCAAATGGTGTTATATATACTGGGAATTTTTTTCAGTAACTAGTAATGGCGGCGATCAGCAGGACTTCGGGTCTGCGGTGGGCATTCTGACACTGGGGGGGAACTGACATCTCCAGTGACACCAATACAGTGATCACTGCTAATAAAAAGCACTGACACTGTACTAATGGCACTGGGCAGAAAGGGTTAACATGTGGGCCGATTAAAGGGTTAACTGTGTGCTGGGTGTGTTTTACACTGTAAGCACACTGTTTTGTATGGCTCTGCTATGCAGAGCCATACAAAGCGGTGTGCAGGAGCTGACAGGGGAGAGAACTATATTGTTTACATACAGTTCTCTCCTTCCGTTGGTAATGCTTGGCGATCACTGGGTGCCGGCGAGTAATTATCAGCCGGGACCTGGTGATTGACAGCCGAGGCAGCGAATAGCGGCACAGGTAGGGTGCGTCCGTGGCTTGCATGTGTCCCCTACCCAGAAATGCAAAATCACGTATATATATATATGTGATTTTGCGCATACCTGCCGCCCTGTAGCAGTATATCTGCTATAGGGCGGCAGGAAAGCGGTTAATTAATCTATTTATTTATGGGAATTACTATTATTATTATAATTATTATTATTAATAATAATAATAATAATAATAATATTTCATTCATTTTTATTTTTTTATCTAATATGTGTTTCTTTATTTATTTGTTATTTATTTTTTATTATTTAGTTTTATTTATCAATTGCATTTGAGCAGTTTAGTGCAACAAAGCACACACGAACGCTCATTTCAGTTCATTTCTAAGGGGAAAAAAAGACTTAAAAAACACACCAATCTGCTCGAATCCAACTACAAAAGTAGCTCTAAAACTTTTCTCAGCTTCAGCAGTTTGGCTTCAGGCAACTCGGAGTGAAAATGTAAAACAACGCCACAGAGATACATTGAATCTCCCTCCTCCAGCGTTTTGTAGCTTGGAGCCACAAAGCACTCAGGTGTGAATGGGGCTCAAGGCTTGGTTCACACCTATAGGTGCAACAGAACCTTGGCGTGTTGGGCATGGTCCCTTGTTAGTTCGGCTTTTCATTTTTTTTTGCAAAAAGGTTAATTTGCACTTTAATTTCACTTTAACACTTTAAAAAAAATAGACAATTGCAGAACAGAAAAATTTGTTTTGTTTCAGATAAATTTGTTATGTTGCTAATTTTGTTTGGAAGATTCATTTTGGAATTTGTTTAGCTTATTCATTTTTTAATGAATTCTAAATTTTTAGAACAATTCGAATTCAAATTGGTCAAAAATGTATCCGAATTCTGTGTGAAGAATAACTGGTTGTTAAGGAGAGGGTCGGGAAGCCGGTTGCTGTGTCCTTGACAACCAATGACTCATGAGTTGTCAGCGGGTTCCCCCCTAGTAGCTGAATGTAATCAGAAGAATATCAGCAATAAAAAACAAAGGGAAAAAAAAGGTGTCACCCCCCCATACATACCAGGCCTTTGGATCTGGTATGGACATTAAGGGGAACTCCAAGCCAAAATAGAAAGATAAAAAAAACGGCATGGGGTCCCCCCCAGAATCCATACCAGACCCTTAACCAAGCATGCAGTCCGGAAGGCTGGTTTAACTGCTTCCTGACTGCCCTATAGCAGAAATACTGCCACAGGGCGGCACGGGTGCGCAAAATCACGTATATATAAGTGATTATGCACTTCTGGGTAGGGGGTGTGCATGAGCCACGGGCACACCCTATCCGCACCAATGTTCGCAGCCGCGGCTGTCAATCACCGGGTCCCAGCCGGTAATCACTCGTCGGCACCCGGTGATTACCGAGGATCTCAGACAGGGAGGACAACTGTTTTGATTCCCTGTCAGCTCAAGCACACTGCACAGCACAGCCATCCAAAGCAGTGTGATTACAGTGAAGCACTAACACACCGCACCCATAGTAAAACACTCCCAGCGCACACTTAATCCTTTGATCACCCCTCATGTTAACCCCTTCCTGCCCAGGATAATTGTTTGCACTCTACAAAGTCGCATGTATATCATTCAGGCGCAACTTTCATGCGACTCTGGAGGGTTTACATTGAAGTCTATGGCCCTCAAGTCGCATAAAAAGTCAGACCAAAGTAGCGCAGGAACTACTTGAAGTCATACAGATATGAATGATACTCATTGGGAAACATGGGGTGCAACCTGTCGTGTGACTTTGGACCCCAAAGTCACATGACAAGACGCACAAGGGTGAATGGGCTCTCCGAACAACCAAAAACACATCCAAATTTAGATCAAAATGAATTGCACATGTCTATTAACAAGCCATAACACACAATAGACAGTAAAGTGGAATTATGAGATACATTTCAGACTGAAACTGTAACAAGAATACAAAGTAAAGATATTTTCAATGTTTCTTTTCTCATCAAATGATACAAAGACTTGAATATAAGGCAGCACAGTAAATACATGGTTAGCACTTCCGCCTGGCAGTACTCGGGTCATTGGTTCGAATCCCAACCATGGCACCACTTGCCTGGAGTTTGCATGTTCTCCCTGTGCCTGCGCGAGTTTCCTCCGGGTACTCCAGTTTCCTCCCACACTCCAAAGACATGCTGGTAGGTTAATTGGCTCCTGTCTAAATTTGCCCTAATATGTGTATGTATGAATGTGAGTTAGGGACCTTAGATTGTACGCCCCTTGAGGGTTAGGGACTGATGTGAATGTACAATATATATGTAAAGCGCTGCTTAAATGGACGGCACTATATAAGTACCTGAAAGAGAAATAAATGATCCTGCGGAATTGGCAGTCAGTCTAAATATTGTGCAGAACTCTCACTGGCCCGATGTCCTCAGTGTACATACTGAACCCCCAACAGTGCAGCAACAAGTGGAGGAGCCTAGGTGACATCATGACTGTAAGCAAACATTTATGCAGCTTAAAGTGTTACTAAACCCACAACAGTACAATCAGTCTGTAGATGCAGTAAAGCATGCTTGGTATACTCACTGTTAATCCTCTGCATGGTGTAAAAAGACTGTTTGATCCTGTCTTCTCTGATTCTCCCCATCTTCCAGTGTCTCATAAACATCTCCTGATAGAACAGAGGCTTGTGGGGAAAGCTGTACATGTGTGTTTATTGCTAGAGAGGTTTTTTTTTTCTTGGCAGGGTGCATGTGATCAGCACAGGGCCAATCAGCACGGTCCAGACAGAGGTCAGGGGTTCTTTATCCTCCTAGAGCAGAACGAAAACACCTCCTACAAGCTTTAACAAGTGCTCTGCTGGACAATGATAGAAGTCACATGGCTGCTCTATACTGCTGATGAGAAAAGATATTTAGCAGTATATATTTACTAAAATAATTGCATTTCCATGTTGTGTGTACTGTGGGGGACCGGATATAGTGAATGCAGGGTCCAGGGAGAGCAGATATAGTGAATGTAGGGTCCGGGGACAGCGGATATAGTGAATGCAGGGTCCGGAAACACTGGATATAGTGAATGCAGGGTCCAGGGAGACCGGATATAGTGAATACGGGATACGTTGAGAGCAGATATAGTGACTGCAGGATCCGTGGAGAGTGGATATAGTGAATGCAGGGTCTGGGGAGACCAGATATAGTGAATGCAGGGTCCGGAAAGACTGGATATAGTGAATGCAGGGTCCGGGGAGACCGGATATAGTGAATGCGGGGTCCGTGGAGACCGGATATAGTGAATGCGGGGTCCGTGGAGAGCAGATATAGTGGATGTAGGGTCCGGGGAGAGCAGATATAGTGACTGCAGGGTCCAGGGAGACCAGATATAGTGAATGCAGGGTCCAGGGAGACCAGATATAGTGAATGCAGGGCCCGGGGAGACCGGATATAGTGAATGCAGGGTCCGGGGAGACCGGATATAGGGAATGCAGGGTCCGGGGAGACCGGATATAGGGAATGCAGGGTCCGGGGAGACCGGATATAGTGAATGCAGGGTCCGGGGAGACCGGATATAGTGAATGCAGGGTCCGGGGAGAGCGGATATAGTGAATGCAAGGTCTGGGGAGACCGGATATAGTGAATGCAAGGTCAGGGGAGACCAGATATAGTGAATGCAGGGTCCGGGGAGACCAGATTAGTGAATGCAGGGTCCTGGGAAAGTGAATATAGTGAATGCAGGGTCCAGGAAGACCATATTATAGTGAATGCAGGGTCCGGGGAGACCAGATATAGTGAATACAGGGTGCTGGGAGACCAGATATAGTGAATACAGGTTCCGGGGAGACCAGATATAGTGAATGCGGGGTCCGGGGAGACCAGATATAGTGAATGCAAGGTCCTAGGAGAGTGAATATAGTGAATGCAGGGTCCTGGGTTTATTAATACTTTAAAGCAGGAGTCTCCAAACTTTCTGAACAAAGGGCCAGTTTGCTGGTCTTCTGATTTCATGGGTGGGGGGGGGGGGGGACTGTAACCAGTGGGAGAGGAAAATGCAGCAGAAATAGTGCCCAATCATTAGTGTCAGTAGAAGGAATAGCGCCCTATTATTGGTATCAGTGAGAGGAACAGTGCCCCAACATTGGTATTAGCGAAAAGAATGGTTCTCTAACACTAGTATCAATTAAAGAAAATTTGCCCCAATACTGGTGTCAGTGGAAGGACCGGTGCTCCAACATTGGTGTCAGTGGAAGGAATGATTCCCCAACACTGGTATCAATGATAGAATATTTCCCCCAATACTGGTGTCAGTGGAAGGACCGTTGCCCCAACATTGGTGTCAGGGAAGGACCAGTGACCCAACACTGGTGTCAGGGAAGGACCATTGCTCCAGCATTGGTGTCAGTGGCAGGAGTAGTGTACCATTGATGGTATTAGTGGGAGGAAAGGTGCCCCATCTTTAGAGTTAACAGGAGTAATAGAGTTCTATATTTTATATCAGTGGATAGAATTATTCCCCATTGATGTCAGTGGCAGGAATGGTACCCCAATGATGGTACCAGTGGGAGGAAAAGCACCCCATCTTTAGAGTTATTGGAAGTAATAGTGTTCTGTAGTTTATATCAGTGCAGGGGCGGACTGACAACTCATGGGGCCCCTCGGACAACTGGGGATCATGGGGCCCCTGTGTCCTTGCCCAAACTCAAAAAAGCCTATGAAAAAGGTACCAGGGGCATCTCATGGGGCCCCCTACTGACCCTGGGCCCTCGGGCAGTGCCCGAGTTTCCAAATGGTCAGTCCGCCTCTGTATCAGTGGGAGGAATTATGTTGCAAGGGCCAGATAAAGGCAATCAAAGGGCCACATCTGGCCCCCGGGCCACAGTATGGAGACCACTGCTTTAAAGCATCTTCTTTATCTTCTTACAAAAGTATGGGTGTCCTCTGATAGCTTTGTGCACATAGCAAAGATTTGCTTTAGCTCCCATTAACAAGACACCAGTAGCAATGAAAGCTGAAGTTTAGTCAACAATGATTTTTCCTCCATAGCTGCAATCACTTTCCTGTAATAAAATATGTCCCACATTTTGCAGGCTGCTGGATCCTGTAGAAATCTTCTCTGCATGGTATCTGGTCCTCTTCCTGATGCTTAACATTGGGCATGACGGGTTAATAGCTTCTAGACTTTGGGCTGAACTGCATTCAAGAGTCCGACAGGAACATCACATCCTCCTCCATTCAGAAAAACACATACATTGTTTATAGATGGGAGAGAGAATCCTGTCATTCATCCGAATGTAAGCAGGTGCAGTTCGCTAGTTTGCCACAAGGTGGCTCTGTCCCAAAATAGTGTGCTAATGGGGAATTATGTAATTGGGTGTTAGGTTCCCTTTTATACAAAGCTTTCCTGTTGTGATGTAATGGGTGGAATTAGTACCCAGATAAATGCCAGGAAGGGATGAGCCTGGTGAGGTGGGGCATGGGAGCCAAAAGGCCCAGAGATATGTGTAGTTAGCTGTTGCCAAGGGCCCTTCACAGGGCTGAACTCCTGTCAGGGCTCCCGGGTATGACCAGAGGTGTGTGACTGACGCAGGGAAACGCAGACTTCAGATATGTTATAAACAATATAATTTATTAACACTAACAATACAAACATAAACGCAGTGCAATACTAAAACATAACACAGTGCAAACAAACCAAACCAACCACCCACAGATGACAGTACATACAATGCAAGCGTCGTCAGGCAGGCCGGGTCAATATCATTCGGGCAGGTAGATACAGGGGGAGCAAGCGGAGAATGGTCGGAGTCACAAGCCAGGTTCAGCAGGTAGCGGGCAGCGTGGTACAGAGGGTCAGGCAGAGGAGAATGGTCAGACAAGCCAGGGATCAGGAGCAGGAGAATGGTCAGACAAAGCCAGGGATCAGAGCAGGGTCAGCAACGAATCAGACAGGAACAGGAACAGGAACAGGAACAGGGAGCAGGAACAGGATACAGGGCCCAGGAGAAACACACACCAAGGCAGAGTCTGCAGGTCTGGCCATCCCTTAAATACACCAGTATAATCAGTTCCAGGTGTTTGACTGGCTGCAAGGTTGAGTCTCTGATTGCTGGGAGCACCCGCTGGCCAGCCCTGGTACTGCAGCTCATAAGGCAGGTGAGTCCCACCATTGCTGGCCAGTCCATTCCTGACAGTATCCCCCCCTCAAGGAGCGGCCTCAGGATGCTCCAAACAGTCCTAGCTGGGCAAAATGTTCCACCGCCCGGGTCTGGTAACTGGCGGGATATCAAAGACTGGCACACCGGGCAGGACTCCGGGCAGCGGCACACCGGGCAGGGGCACACTGGGCAGAGGCACATCGGGCAGAGGCACACCGGGCAGAGGCACTCCGGGCAGAGGCACATCGGGCTGGACTCCGGGCAGAGGCACATCGGGCCGGACTCCGGGCAGAGGCACATCGGGCCGGACTCCGGGCAGAGGCACATCGGGCCGGACTCCGGGCAGAGGCACATCGGATTACCAGGCGAAGCAGCAGGCAGCGGGCCACCAGGCGGAGCAGCAGGCACCGGGCCACCGGGCGGAGCAGCAGGCATCGGGCCACCGGGCGGAGCAGCAGGCACCAGGCCACCGGGCGGGGCGACAGGCACCGGGCCCCCGGGCGGGGCGACAGGTCTCGGGCCCCCAGGTGGAGCGGCGGGCGCCGGACCCCCAGGCGGAGCGACAGGTCTCGGGCCCCCAGGCGGAGCGGCGGGCGCCGGACCCCCAGGCGGAGCGACAGGTCTCGGGCCCCCAGGCGGAGCGGCGGGCGCCAGACCCCCAGGCGGAGCGACAGGTCTCGGGCCCCCAGGCGAAGCGGCGGGCGCTGGGCCCCCAGGCGGAGCGGCGGGCGCTGGACCCCCAGGCGGAGCGACAGGTCTCGGGCCCCCAGGCGGAGCGACAGGTCTCGGGCCCCCAGGCGGAGCGACAGGTCTCGGGCCCCCAGGCGGAGCGACAGGTCTCGGGCCCCCAGGCGGAGCGACAGGTCTCGGGCCCCCAGGCGGAGCGACAGGTCTCAGGCCCCCAGGCGGAGCGACAGGTCTCAGGCCCCCAGGCGGAGCGGCGGGCGCCGGACCCCCAGGTGGAGCGGCGGGCGCCGGACCCCAGATGGAGCGGCGGGCGCCGGACCCTCAGGCGGAGCGACAGGTCTCAGGCCCCCAGGCAGAGCGGCAGGCGCCGGACCTCCAGGCGGAGCGGCGGGCGCCGGACCCCCAGGCGGAGCGACAGGTCTCGGGCCCCCAGGCGGAGCGGCGGGCGCCGGACCCCCAGGCGGAGCGACAGGTCTCGGGCCCCCAGGCGGAGCGGCGGGCACCGAGTCACCAGGCACGACAGTGGGCTCCGAGTCAACTGGCATGACCGCTGGCACTGGGTCAGACATTGGATCGTCTGGCTGGACAGCGGGCATCGGGTCACCAGGCATCAGGTCATTTGGCTCGACAGCGGGCACCGCGTCATCTGGCAAGGCAGTGGGTTTCCGAGTCAACTAGCATGACCGCGGGCACTGGGTCAGACATTGGATCGTCTGGCTGGACAGCGGGCATCGGGTCACCAGGCATCAGGTCATTTGGCTCGACAGCGGGCACCGCGTCATCTGGCAAGGCAGTGGGCTCCGAGTCAACTGGTATGACCGCGGACACTGGGTCAGACATTGGATCGTCTGGCTGGACAGCGGGCATCGGGTCACCAGGCATCAGGTCATTTGGCTCAACAGCGGGCACCGCGTCATCTGGCAAGACAGTGGGCACCAAGTCACCAGGCACGACAGTGGGCTCTGAGTCAATTGGCACGACAGCGGGCACCGGGTCATCAGGTACCGGATTGTCTGGCTCGACAGCGGGCATCGGGTCACCAGGTATGACAGCGGGCACTGGGTCACCAGGCATCAGGTCATTTGGCTCGACAGCGGGCACTGCGTCATCTGGCAAGGCAGTGGGCACCAAGTCACCAGGCACGACAGTGGGCTCTGAGTCAATTGGCATGACAGCGGGCACCGGGTCATCAGGTACCGGATTGTCTGGCTCGACAGCGGGCATCGGGTCACCAGGTATGACAGCGGGCACTGGGTCACCAGGCATCAGGTCATTTGGCTCGCCAGCGGGCACCGCGTCATCTGGCAAGGCAGTGGGCACCGAGTCACCAGGCACGACAGCGGGCTCTGAGTCAATTGGCACGACAGCGGGCACCGGATCAGGTACCGGATCGTCTGGATCAACAGCGGGCATCGAGTCAACTGGCCTAATAGGATCATCAGGCTGGATCAGTTCATCAGGCTGAGTGGAGGCATCAGGCTGAGTGGAGGCATCAGGCTGGGTACAGGCATCAGGCTGAAGTGCGGGTGCCGAGGCACCAGGCTGAACCACGGAAGGCAGGTTCTCAGACGGCAGGCTCACCGGTTTGGATACTGGCAGGATGGTATTGGTTGGAAAGAATTTTCGCTTTTTTCTGGTTTTAACTACTGGAGCACTGCAAGTAAACGCAGGTCTGCAAACGAATGGAGCAGCTGGAGACAGAGAAGAGCTGGAGGATGGAACAGGGGAGGGAGCAGTTGCTACAGAGGGCTTTTTTACAGGGTTAAAGGCAGGATAGGTGCAGCGAGTGGGAACAGGGTACTGACATGCGGTAGATAGCAGGGCAGGAGGAGCTGTTGGGAATGCAGGAATAGAGCTTTGAGGAAATAGATTAGAAGCAGGACTGGGTTTTTGTAGGCTGACTGGGGCTGGGTGCAACAAGTCTGTCCATGTCTGCAGTATGGGTTGAACAAAGCTGAGCTTACACAAAGCCTGTCTGACCAAAGACTGCACTGCGTTTATACAATCTCTTAGTATCTGTTGTGAACATGCAGCATAATGCTCCAAGAAGCAATCCACATCATCCTCTAATAACCATACCAGGGACTCTACCTGGTCGGCACTAAATGGCGGCAAAAAATCATCCCTGCATTCGGGGGTACCAGATGAAACCAACTCCGCACAAATCTGAATCAATGGCTGCACCTCAGAGAATTCTGTGCCCTGATCTACTAGAACATGAGCGAGCCGTATACATTCTAGCAGTTGATCCCGGGTATACTCCTTCAGAGTCTGATAAGCATACTCTCTGTCATCAAACACTAGCAGATATAAATACACAACCTCATCAAGATCCATCCTTCCCATCAACAAACCCAGATGGCTTCCCTGTGCAGCCACTTCTGGTCAGGATTGGCCTTGGTGTAATGTCAGGGCTCCCGGGTATGACCAGAGGTGTGTGACTGACGCAGGGAAACGCAGACTTCAGATATGTTATAAACAATATAATTTATTAACACTAACAATACAAACATAAACGCAGTGCAATACTAAAACATAACACAGTGCAAACAAACCAAACCAACCACCCACAGATGACAGTACATACAATGCAAGCGTCGTCAGGCAGGCCGGGTCAATATCAATCGGGCAGGTAGGTACAGGGGGAGCAAGCGGAGAATGGTCGGGGTCACAAGCCAGGTTCAGCAGGTAGCGTGCAGCGTGGTACAGAGGGTCAGGCAGAGGAGAATGGTCAGACAAGCCAGGGATCAGGAGCAGGAGAATGGTCAGACAAAGCCAGGGATCAGAGCAGGGTCAGCATCGAATCAGACAGGAACAGGAACAGGGAGCAGGAACAGGATACAGGATACAGGATACAGGGCCCAGGAGAAACACACACCAAGGCAGAGTCTGCAGGTCTGGCCATCCCTTAAATACACCAGTATAATCAGTTCCAGGTGTTTGACTGGCTGCAAGGTTGAGTCTATGATTGCTGGGAGCACCCGCTGGCCAGCCCTGGTACTGCAGCTCATAAGGCAGGTGAGTCCCACCATTGCTGGCCAGTCCATTCCTGACAACTCCAGGTGACGTGGTTCAAAAGCCAGATGAACCAACTGTGGCCTGTGACCAAGATGCAGCCCTCTTGTCTTATCCATCCCTTTAGCCACCATTCCTCCCATTGATATGAGGCACGGTTGCTCTTACCGATATCAACGATGAGGCACCATTCCTCGCACTGACGCCAATGATGGGGCACCGTTCCTTCATCTAACACCAATGTTCGTGCACCATTCCTTTATCTGACACCAATAATGGGCCATTATCCATCTTACTGATACCAATGATGGGACACTATTCCTCCAATTGACAACAGTGATGGGGCACTATTCCTCCCACTGATACCAATAATGGAGCATTATTTCTTCCACTAACACCAATGATGGGGCACTATTCCTCCCACTGACACCAATGATGGGGTAATATTCCTTGCACTGACACCAATGATGGGACATTATTCACCCTACTGACACCAACTATGGGGCATAATTCCTCCCATTGACACCAATGATGGGGCACTATGCTTCCCACTGAAAACAATGATGTGGCACTATTCCTACCATTGACACCAATGATGTAGCACTATTCCTTCAACTGGCACCAACAATGGGGCACTATTCCTTTCACTGACACAACTGATGGGACACTATTCCTTCCACTGTTACCAATGATGAAGCACTATTCCTATCATTGACACCAACGATGGGGTATTATTCCTTCCACTGCTACCAATGAATTGGCACTATTCCTACCATTGACACCAAAAATGGGTCACTGCTAGTCCCACTAATATCAATGATGGGGGAAAATTCCTTCTCCTACTGACCACTATGTCATTTTTTTTTTAACTTTCACTGACTGCCAAGCCTGAGTTATTTTTTACTCATATTGCCACCGAGACATTTTCTACTCCCACTGGCCATAGTCTGGCTCTCCGAAGCCTGAAAGACAGTAAACTGGTCCTTTGTTTAGAACAGGGGTCTCCAAACTTTATAAATGAAGAGCCAGTTTACTGTCCTTCAAACTTTAGGAGGGCCAGACTGTGGCCAGCGGGAGTAGGAAATGTCTTGGTGTCAGTGTGAGTTAACAGTGCCCCATAGTTGGGGTTATCTGGAGGAATAGTGCCACATCATTGGTGTCAGCTGGAGGAATAGTGCCCCATCATTGGTGTCAGCTGGAGGAATAGTGCCCCATCATTGGTATCAGTGGGAGGAATAGTGCCCATTCATTGGTGTCAGTGGGAGGAATAGTTCCCCATCATTGGTGTCAGCTGGAGAAATAGTACCCCATTGTTGATGTCAGCTGGAGGAATAGTGCCCCATCGTTGGTGTCAGCTGGAGGAATAGTGCCCAATCATTGGTGTCAGGTGGAGGAATAGTGCCCCATCATTGGAGGCAGGTGGAGGAAAAGTGCCCCATAATTAGTATCAGCTGGAGAAATAGTGCCTCATCGTTGGTGCACTGGAAGGAATAGTGCCCCATCATTAGTGTCAGTGGGAGGAATAGTGCTCCATCATTGGTGCCAGTGGGAGGAATAGTGCTCCATCATTGGTGCCAGTGGTAGGAATAGTGCTCCATCATTGGTGCCAGTGGGAGGAATAGTGCCCTATCATTGGTGTCAGTGGGAGGAATAGTGCCCCATCATTGGTGTCAGTGGGAGGAATAGTGCCCCATCATTGGTATCAGTGGGAGGAATAGTGCCCCATCATTAGTGCCAGTGGGAGGAATAGTGCCCCATCATTGGTGTCATTGAAAGAAATAATTCCTCGGTGTTAGTGGCAGGAACTATGCCCCGTTGTTGCTGATAGTGGTGGTAATAATGGCCCAAGGGCCAGATAAAAGCAAGCAAAGGGCCGCATTCAGCTCCAGGGCCACAGTTTGGAGACCCCTGGTTTAGAATGTTTGGAGACCCCTGGTCTAAGTGGACTGTGAGTGGGATGAAAAAGACCTTGTAGACAAGTGTTCTCCGATGTGAGTACTAGTACACCTGGGAGCAAAAGTAACATCTGGGGGCAAGTTGGACTGCGTGAAGCTATGGAGTGGGACATGGAGGGATAGACTGCTATACTACAGAAAGCACCTCGTTAATCTTGGTTGACACAGCAGAACGCTTCACCTTGTTATTCTTAAGTTTGAATAGAGAAGAATGTTACAGATCTAGTATACAGGAAGATGGGTCCCAACACTAAGGGGAGGAGGAGGAGATGAAAAGGAAAGATGGCTTATAATTATGTGTTGGTGTTCTGAGCCTGAGTGACAGCTACAGAAGGAATGCTCTTAGGTAAGGCAATGTATACCGAAGAGTTCTGTCAGTATGTCATTGTGATGTGACATGTCAACTGCCATCCTGCGGGGATTGTCGGCTTGCTTTACAACTTACCTTTTTGTGGATTGGGTCCGGTGTCACCCCGTGCGGTCGGTGTCACCCCGTGCGGACCGCACCCCCCGCACCTGCCTCGGGACGCCACTGGGTCCAGCTGTGCACCCAAGCTAGTGTCGTTTACAGGGGCGGACTGACAACTCATAGGGCCCCCGGGCAATAGGGGATCATGGGGCCCCTGTGTCCTCGCCCAAACTCAAAGAAGCCTATGAAAAAGGTACCAGGGGCATCTCATGGGGCCCCCTACTGACCCCGGGTTCTCAGGCAGTGCCCGAGTTTCCAAATGGTCAGTCCGCCCCTGGTCGTTTAGTACACTAGAGAAGCAGTTCTCTGATAGAGTCACCCAGGAGGTCCGTCACAGGTGCCAGCACCTAATCAATCAGAAGTCCCCTTACATGACTATCCGCCATTCAAAGATCATTTTACATCTAATGGCTTTTCTCAGAGGATGAGAAGAAAGGAGGAGGAAGGTTATTGTTCAGCCCAAAGACCGGAAGTTATTAAGCCAGAAGTCTACAATGTCTCCTCCTCTCCACCCCCTCGTCTCCTTCTCCCATGCTCATCTCTTACATTTCTCCAGAGCCTCCGTCATCCTCTAGAACACGCTACCCTAATCCATCTGGTTGTCTCCTACTCTGTCCACCTGCAGACGATCCTTGAAAACTCAGGGAAGCCCATCTCTACCTGTCACTTGAAAAATTTTCTTTTTCCATCAGCTTATCCCCACGCAGTTATTACCTTTGTAGCCAGGTGACAGCTATGTCATTATGTAATTCAAGGACACTTACAAATGAGACTATGATTAGTCCTTTTCCCCCTAGTGTCCAGTACTGGGACAGCTACATCACTTCCTGTTTGCAGAGTTGATCCAATTCTCCTGACAGCAGAGGATCTTGGGGCCTGTAGTCCTATAGCCAATACATACTGTATTCCTGAGTGCTGATTGAACTACACATACCAGATAGCTGGTGAACGAGAAGGATGCTGGGAGAGCAGATGTATTCTACTACAAGGGACAGGCTCGCACTTTTGGTGTGGGATTCTGAGCTCGACACAAGGAGATTACCGTTCTCCTCCAGAGAAAGATTTTGGGCCCGTGGCTGTGGGACTCTGGACAGTAGATCAGTAGAACTGTGATGCCAATTGCCACATCAGTCTTTTTCTGTACCGGGACTGTCACTGTCCTGCCCCCACTCAGACGTTGCTGCTTGCCACGCTGACAGGATGTCAGGCAGCAACTCTACACATGTTTGCAGTCAGTCAGGAGCCTGTTCAAGAACTCTTGCTCCCTAGGAGAGTGTGCCATCTACAGGATTGATGAGTGGGCCACTCTGCATGTCTACTACAACTCAGCCACCAGGAGACCTTTGCTTTGAGCAGAACCACAGCTGTTTCACTTCACTGAATTACCAGTATTAACTAATGATTATGGGCCCCACCATTGCTAGCAGAAGGGAGTGGATACCACCATATTAAGAACTTTAACATCACAGGACTCAGGCTGCAATCTCTAGTTAACCTCCCTGGCGGTCTGATTATGTCAGTATTTCTGTGCTTAAAAGCGGTAAATTTTTTTGCATGGAAATATGTATTTTTTTATTGTAGGCCTGTAATTTTTAGGAATAACTCACTGAAATCTGTCTGAACAAGAGTCTAGTAAGCATCCCGGGTATGATAACATTTGAAACACGAAATCATAAATTATCATTTAATAAATAATCATAAAAAATAATAATATAATAATAATACATTTAATTCAATAATATAATCAAACCAAAAACACTGAAATGTGAAATAGAGCGCCAAGTTCGCACATCACTGAGTTCAGTCGCAAAATCGTTTTCAGTGTCTGATGAGGAATTTCCCCCACGAATCATTATCACTCAATTCTGCAAGTGGTTCTGATTTACTATCGCTGTTCTCTAGCCGGTCTAAAACCGATTTTGGCCTAAAGGGACGCTTTTTGGACGCCATGGACGTTTCTCAGTTTCCAGGCAGAAAGAACAGTAAAAATGCAGGCAGGGCGCCGGACAAAGCACTCGGGACAAAATGTATGTGAAATGGTTTGATACAGGAATGTTATACTATGTGATTTTAGTGTATTTAGTGAATGTCACTTTTTCACATTTTTAAATTTCCCTCCAGTTCCGTCCCCCGCACGTCCTGACGTCGCAGGGACCGGAAACCCGGTAGACGGATGCCGGCATCGGCCGGAGGACATTGCCGGGGACATTGCAGGAGGGACATAGCGGGAGCGCAGGACAAGGGAAGTGAAGAAGAGATCCCGGAGCAACGCTGCAGTGTATTCCCGAGTGTAGCTCGGGGTTACCGCTTGTGGTGCTGAAACTTTCCCCCGAGCAACACTCAGGAATACCGCCAGGGGGGTTAAAGAGACCTCTTCCTTTCTAAGGCAATTGTTACTCAAAGCAGGGCACCGACATATATGTATGTAGGAGTACACATTTACATAATTCTCTGCCTACCCCTTGTAATGCCGGTGGCTCACAGGGAGCTGATAAGCCAACAAGTTTTCTCTTCCTCCTCTTACTGCTTCTGTTGCCTTTGTGTCAGAAGTGTCGGGAGGCTTGCAAGGTTAGGGCAGCCACTGGGGACAAGCATCATCGAACGGCCCCTACAGGGGTAGTGCTCAGGGGCGGACTGACAACTCATGGGGCCCCCGGGCAATAGGGGATCATGGGGCCCCTGTGTCCTTGCCCAAACTCAAAAAAGCCTGTGAAAAAGGTACCAGGGCCATCTCATGGGGCCCCCTACTGACCCCGGGCCCTTGGACAGTGCCCGAGTTTCCAAATGGTCAGTCTGCCCCTGGTAGTGCTACACTTTTTGTATCAGTTGCCTCTCTCTTTATAGTGTAAGCTCCTATAAGCAGGGCCCTCTTGTCTTGAACTGTAACTGTCTCCTTTTAATTGCATAGTGCTGCTATTGGTGCAAAAATAGTGATGTCTGATCTCTACAATTAAGGCTTTTAATGTGCAGTTCAGGAATGCAATCCAAATTGTGCGCATTCCTGGGGCATCCTTTTTTTTGCATGTGTGCTGTGATGCCAACAATTCGCAAAGGCACCTCAATGCACCTTGCTAACATGTGTGTGAAATTGCGCGCCAGAACACATTGTAACAGATAATCGTGCGTTTTGGTGCAATTTAAAGAAAAGGTGCTTGCACTTCTTTTGTGTGATTTAGGGCAACCATTGAAGTGAATATCCTAAATGGGCCAAACCGGAACTGAACCTGCAATTCCCTGGGCAGGTCTGTGTTGTATTGTGCCTCATCCAATTCCTTTGCGTACGTTGGAATAGTCTGGTGTGTGGCCGATTCCTTCTCCTGGGCTTTGGATCCTCTATGGCAGGCATGTCCAAAGTCCGGCCCGCGGGCCATTTACGGCCCTTTGGTCAGTTTAATACGGCCCTCCAACAGCCCTCCCTGCTCTGTGTAATGTGGCCCTCCCTTCTATGGCAGACAGTCTTCTGCTTGAGAGCAGAGGGCAGTGCGCATGCCTGACTGCGGCGCGTTCTCCCTGGTCTGTGTAAATGCGGCTGTCGCACGGCCCTCCCTTCTGTGGCAGACAGTCTTCTGCTTGAGAGCAGTGCGCATGCGTGACTGTGCCACGCTGGGAGCGACAGAGGGCGGTGACGTCAGGTCCGGGCTTCCAGCATGAAATGCGTTTCTCTTCCCATCCCGGCTGCCGAGCAGAGACTTCAGCTCCAGCTACATTTTTCACCCTTCACATTAGTGCAGGTAAGTTTTTTTAAAATTTATTTTCAATACATTGTGAAAACTCAGCTGTCAGTTGATCTTAATGTTATGAAATGAAAAGTATGTCGTTTGCAATTAACTTGGCATAAAATAATTTATTTGCATTTAATTGTAATGGTTCAAAGAATGTTCGGAAAAATGTTCGGCCCTCCACCATGTTCACTTCATCCAATCTGGCCCTCTTTGAAAAAAGTTTGGACACCCCTGCTCTATGGAGTTGGGATAAGCCTGCGGTCCCAGCAACCAATGACTGCTGACCGACAGGGATCTGACATTTTGGTCTGGTAGGCTGATGGTCCGGACAGGAGCATCGCTCAGTCTGTGTTTGGACTTCGGTCCACCATTTAATGACTGCTGCTATAGCGTCTCAACTTTCAGAAAATATATACTTTTTTGGGGGGGGGTTTACCGTAGTTTCTAGGGAAAAATGCAGGTTTTATTGTGTTCCAAAAAATTTAAAAATTGCCCTGTAGGTAAGTAGGTAACTTGTCTCCCTATAGCCACCACATGGTGTCACCCACCCTACTGTACCTGTAGAAGTCTCAAAGCTCGTGCTGATTCATCCTCGATGCAAAATGGTTGATAATGGGGTGCCCCAGCTGCCTGAATACAATAGCCGTTGATGGAGGTTCCTTGTTGGGGAAATCAAATGATTTTCTCTCTTTCAGCCCAAGAGGATATTTTGAGTCATATCCCACATGGAAGAAAAATATATTTGAAATGCTACAATTTTGGCCATATTATATCTATCTATCTACATACAGTTGCAAGAAAAAGTATGTGAACCCCTTGGGATTACGTGGAGTTTTGCATGAATTGGGCATAAAATGTGCTCTGAACGTCATCTAAGTCACAACAATAGAAGAACACAGTCTGCTGAACATAATACTACACAAACATTAGATGTTGCCATGGTTTAATTGCACATAACATGTAAACATTCACAGTGCAGGGAGGAAAAAGTATGTGAGGCCCTAGCTTAATGACTTCTCCCAGAGCTAATTGGAGCCAGGAGTGAGCCAACCTTGACTCCAATCAGTGTGATGATATTGGATGTGTTGCTGACAGCTGTCCTGCCCTTAAAAAACACACACCTGTTTTGGGTTTACTGGTTTCAAGAAGCACTGTCTGATGTGAACCATGCCGTGCAGAGAAGAGCTCTCAGAAGACCTACGATCAAGAATTGTTGACTTGCATGAAGCTGGAAAGGGTTACAAAAGTATCTCCAAAAGCCTTGATGTTCATGTGTCCACGGTAAGACAGACTGTCTACAAATGGAGAAAGTTTAGCACTGTTGCTACTCTCCCTAGGCGTGGTCGTCCCGTAAAAATGACTGCAAGAGCACAGCGCAGAATGCTGCATGAGGTAAAGAAGAATCCCAGAGTGTCAGCTAAAGACCTACAGAAATCTCTGGCACATGCTAACATTTTTGTTGACCCATCTACAATAAGGAAAACATTAAACAAGAATGGAGTACATGGGAGGACACCACGGAGGAAGCCATTGCTGTCCAAAAAGAATATTGCAGCACGTTTGAAGCTTGCAAAAGAGCACCTGGATGTTCCACAGCACTACTGGCAAAATATACTGCGGACAGATGAAACCAAGATTGAGTTGTTTGGGAAGAACACACAACACTATGTGTGGAGAAAAAAAGGCACAGCACACCAACATCAAAACCTCATCCCCACTGTAAAACATGGCGGAGGGAGCATCATGGTTTGGGGCTGCTTTGCTGCCTCAGGGCCTGGACGGATTGTTGTCATTGATGGGAAAATTAATTCCAGAGTTTATCAAGACATTTTGCAGGAAAACGTACGACCATCTGTCCGCCAACTGAAGCTCCGCAGAGGATGGGGGATGCAACAGGACAATGACCCAAAGCATACAAGTAATTCAACAAAACAATGGCTGCAACAGCACAGAATACGCCTTCCGGAGTGGCCCAGTCAGAGTCCTGACCTCAACCCGATTGAAATGCTGTGGCATGACCTTAAGAGAGCGATTCACACCAGCCATCCCAAGAATATTGCTACACTGAAACAGTTTTGTGAAGAGGAGTGGTCCAAAATGACTCCAGATCATTGTGCAGGTCTGATCTGCAACTACAGGAAACGTTTGGTTGAGGTTATTGCTGCCAAAGGAGGGTCAACCAGTTATTAAGTCCAAAGGTTCACATACTTTTTCCTACCTGCATTGTGAATGTTTACATGTTATGTGCAATTAAACCATGGCAACATCTAATGTTTGTGTAGTATTATGTTCAGCAGACTGTGTTCTTCTATTGTTGTGACTTAGATGACATTCAGAGCACATTTTATGCCCAATTCATGCAAAACTCCACGTAATCCCAAGGGGTTCACATACTTTTTGTTGCAACCGTGTGTGTGTGTGTGTATATATATATATATATATATATATTTTTTTTTTTTTAAATATTCTTCAGATTTTTTTTTTACATATAAAACAATCATTTTAACTTATATATACAGTATATTTAAAATGTATTTTTAAAAATATATATCATATAGTTTGTAATAAAAACGCATTCAACATGCAGTGTATATATGTGTGTGTTTGTGTGTATGTGTGTGTATATATATATATATATATATATATATATATATATATATATATTGAAATATATTGAATATGGCCAAAATTGTAGCATTTCAAATATATGTCAATATATTTGGGAAGAATATTTAAAAAATATACTTCAAATATATTTTCTTCCATGTGGGATGTATGGGCTTTATGGGCAGTTTTTGATCATCTCATGATACTGTCATGGGTAAGTGGTCCTGTGCACAATTCATTTGCAGTATATCTCTTACCTGGTTCAGGGTAATGACCAAAGGCGAGTACAAGTCCCGGGTAATGTCTGCGGTGACGGGACGGATGCACACGGCTGTAGACAAGCAGGATGCAGACAGGTACAGTTCCTGATCTCACAGGTGAGAATTGTGTTGTCAGGTGACCACTCCCTAATTCCCTGACAGTCCCACCCAGCAGCGAAGGTTGTCACCATACAGAGGAGAGGAGGCTGGCTTGGGAGTGCTCAGTAATCACTGAAACAGACTCTGCCTTGCTCAATGCTCCAAGTCCACAAACATTGTATGAACCTTTGTAGCGATGATACCAAAAACAGGACATCATCCACATTTGTTGAATGTTTGATTGATACATCATGATATCCAGGGGCGGACTGACAACTCATGGGGCCCCTGGGCAATAGGGGATCATGGGGCCTCTGTGTCCTTGCCCAAACTCAAAAAAGCCTATGAAAAAGGTACCAGGGACATCTCATGGGGCCCCCTACTGACCCCGGGCCCTCGGGCAGTGCTCGAATTTCTAAATGGTCAGTCCGCCCCAGATGATGTCAGATATTTCAAAAATGAAGATGGAATTAAAAATATATTTTACTCCAGACTCTGATATTCAACCCTCAGTTCCTATTGACTTTCAGCTGCTAATTTAATCACTGAGTCAGTTCACACGACTGCGACCTGAAAGTGTGACTTTGCCAGGCGACTTCCTGGCGACTTGAGTGCTACTTTGATGCAACTTTGAAGCGACTTTCAGGAAATGCCTTGGTAATCCTCCAGTAATGTCAGATCTAAATCACATCAATATAGATGAGGATCTTGACTGCCATTAAAGTCTGTGGGCACAAGTAGGATAGAAGTCGCCTTGAAGTAATCCAGGAACCTTTTCTGAAGTCGGAGCGACTTCAGTAGTGATAATTAAGACGGCTGTCATTGACTAACATGGGATTTCACATGTCATGTGACTTGGGGGTCTCACAAGTCAGATCCCAAGTCGTGGCAGTGTGAACCGAGCCTTACTGCCCACATGGAAGAAAAGAAAAATATATTTTAAAAATATTCTTCCCGAATATATTGACACATATCTGAAATACTACAATTTAAATGTATTCAATATATTCCAATATATATATATATAAACTCTATATGTTGAAATGCATTTTTTATATATTACAAAATGTTAAAAATACATTTTCAAATATAGTCTATGTCTTTAACCACCTGCCTACAGGGCACTTCTACCCCCTTCCTGCCTACAGGGCACTTCTACCCCCCTCCTGCCTACAGGGCACTTCTACCCCCTTCCTGCCTACAGGGCACTTCTACCCCCTTCCCGCCTACCGGGCACTTCTACCCCCTTCCCGCCTACCGGGCACTTCTACCCCCTTCCCGCCTACCGGGCACTTCTACCCCCTTCCCGCCTACAGGGCACTTCTACCCCCTTCCCGCCTACAGGGCACTTCTACCCCCTTCCCGCCTACAGGGCACTTATACCCCCTTCCCGCCTACAGGGCACTTATACCCCCTTCCCGCCTACAGGGCACTTATACCCCCTTCCCGCCTACAGGGCACTTATACCCCCTTCCCGCCTACAGGGCACTTCTACCCCCTTCCCGCCTACAGGGCACTTCTACCCCCTTCCCGCCTACAGGGCACTTCTACCCCCTTCCCGCCTACCGGGCACTTCTACCCCCTTCCTGCCTACCGGGCACTTCTACCCCCTTCCTGCCTGCAGGGCACTTCTACCCCCTTCCCGCCTGCAGGGCACTTCTACCCCCTTCCCGCCTACAGGGCACTTCTACCCCCTTCCCGCCTACAGGGCACTTCTACCCCCTTCCTGTCCAGGCCAATTTTCAGCTTTCATCGCTGTCACACTTTGAATGACAATTGCGCAGTCATGCAACACTGTACCCATATTAAATTTTTATAATTTTTTTTGAGACAGAGATTTCTTTTGGTGGTATTTAATCACCTCGGGGTTTTTTTTATTTTTTGCCAAACAAACCAAAAACAACTGAAAATTTTGAAAAAAAAGAGTTTTCTTAGTTTTTGTTTTAACATTTGTAAATAAGTGATTTTTCTCCTTCACTGATATGCGCAAATGAGGCTGCAGTGATGGGCACTGATAGGTGGCACTGATGAGGAGGCACTGGTAGGTGGCACTGATGGGAATTGACAGGCATCACTGAAAGGCAGCACTCATATATGGCACTGATAAACGGCACTGACTGGCACTGTTAGGGGGCACTGATGCGCACTGATAGGTGACACTGAAAGGCAGCTCAGATGAGCACTGATATGTGGCATTGATGTGCACTGGTAGGCACCGATATGCGGCATTGATGTGGTACTGATGGGCACTGACAGCTGGCATTGATGAACACTGACAGGTGGCACTGCTGGGGCTACACTGATCATCAGGGCACACTGATCATCAGTGCCCTGATGATCAGTGAACATGTCCCCTCTGAGGGATGCCGATATCCGGCATTTCCTTATTTACATGCGATCAGTTGTGATTGGACACAGCTGATCACATGACCGAGCCGAAATCTTCGGCTCTTTCCGTTGATCGGTGATCCGCTGTGTTCGAGGGATGCATGCGTGGTTAGAATGGGACGACATCATATGACTTTCTCCCAGAACGAGAGAACCACCTTGCGCCCGTTATTGTCTTATATGGCGGGTGGGAGGATGTTAAAAATACATTTAATCTACATTTTTGTAATGCATTTACAAATACAGTGGGCCAAAGACGTATTTAGTCAGCCACCAATTGTACAAGTTCTTCCACTTAAAAAGATGAGAGAGACCTGTAATTGGCATCATAGGTAGACCTCAACTATGAGAGACAAAATGAGAAAAAAAATCCAGACAATCACATTGGCTGATCTGGAAAGAATTTATTTGCAAATTATGGTGGAAAATAAGTATTTGGTCAATATCAAAAGTTCATCTCAATACTTTGTTATATATCCTTTGTTGGCAATGACAGAGGTCAGACGTTTCCTGTAAGTCTTCACAAGGTTGGCACACACTGTTGCTGGTATGTTGGCCCATCCTCCATGCAGATCTCCTCTAGAGCAGTGATGTTTTGGGGCTGTCGCTGGGCAACACGGACTTTCAACTCCCTCCAAAGGTTTTCTATGGGGTTGAGATCTGGAGACTGGCTAGGCCACTCCAGGACCTTGAAATGCTTCTTACGAAGCCACTCCTTCGTTGCCCGGGCGGTATGTTTGGGATCATTGTCATGTTGGAAGACCCAGCCATCAATGCCCTTGCTGATGGAAGGAGGTTTGCACTCAAAATCTCACGATACATGGCCCCATTGATTCTGTCCTGTACATGGATCAGTCGTCCTTGTCCCTTTGCGGAGAAACAGCCCCAAAGCATGATGTTGCCACCCCCATGCTTCACAGTAGGTATGGTGTTCTTTGGATGCAACTCAGCATTCTCTCTCCTCCAAACACGACGAGTTGTGTTTCTACCAAACAGTTCTATTTTGGTTTCATCTGACCATATGACATTCTCCCAATCCTCTTCTGGATCATCCAAATGCTCTCTAGCAAACTTCAGACGGGCCCGGACATGTACTGGCTTAAGCAGGGGGACACGTCTGGCACTGCAGGATCTGAGTCCCTGGCGGCGTAGTGTGTCACTGATGGTAGCCTTTGTTACGTTTGTCCCAGCTCTCTGCAGGTCATTCACTAGGTCCCCCCGTGTGGTCCTGGGATTTTTGCTCACCGTTCTTGTGATCATTTTGACCCCACGGAGTAAGATCTTGTGTGGAGCCCCAGATCGAAGGAGATTATCAGTGGTCTTGTGTCGGAGATCGCCGCGCCGCTGGGCTCTGCGCAGGCGCAGTACACCGCCCTGTACGCGGGTGCCGGGACTTGGCCGACCGCGGCAACCAGGTTCGCGCATGCGCAGTAGAGAGCACGGGCACGCGCCTGGCACCAATGACAGCGCAGGGCGGGATATTTAAACGGCCCTGAGCTGTCATTCAGTGCCTTTTGGTCTCTTGAATCCTGTGTACCTGTGAACCTGTTTAAAGTAAGTTGCTGACCCGGATTGTGCCCTGACCTTGCTGTTTTCTCCTGTTCTTGACCCTTGCTTGCCTGACCTCTCTCCTGAATGCCCCCTATTGGATCTGACCTGCTGTTGCTGACCTGGCGTGTGACCCGACTATTCTTTGCCCGCTGCTCTGTACCGCACCGTCCCCATAGTTACCGACCCGGCTTGTATGACCTTGCACTTGCTCAGCCATCCATCCATCCGTCCCTCTCAACGGGGTCTCCAGACCTCCTCATACCTGGCTCTCTCCCGTGGGAGCCCCTGGCGAATACCTCTACCACTGACGGGTGTCCTCAGTAGTCACGACCTGGTCCTGGGGTACTCCAAGTCCATCCCCACCATCAGGGGCCCTGGTGAACAAGTACTCTGGGGCTTAGACTCCGTGCGCTGGGAACATCCGATCAGTGGAGTGCTAGTGGTACCGCCGGGCGGTCCTTTACAGTACCAAAAGGCCATGACTGAGCCTAGAGGAGGGCCCTCCCCGCTAGAGGAAATTTGCAGGCACCTAGATAATTTGACGCAGGCCGTAACGGCCCTGCAGGACAGATGCATGCAGCTGGAGAATCGCTTCCAGACTGGCTCTATTTCTGACCCTGCCCCACAGGCCCCGGTTTCTGCACCCCCAGCCCTGGTAGCTCAGGAGCCAGTCTCAGGGGCTTCCGCCCCGCTCCCTATGGCGGAACCCCGAGTACCCTTACCGGAGCGTTTTCACGGGGACCGCACACGCTTCCGGTCATTCCGTGATTCCTGTCTCTTGTTCTTTGAGCTACAACCCCCTACCTTCCTGACCGAAAATGTGAAGGTAGAATTCATTATTTCACTATTACAGGGCGAACCCCAGGATTGGGCCCACCGGCTAAGGGGAAACAATGATCCTCATCTGGGATCGGTCAGTAGTTTTTTTGAAGCAATGGCCATCTTGTATGATGACCCACAGTGGGCAGCCTCTGCCGAAGCGACCTTATATGCGCTCCGGCAGGGCCGGCGGGCGGCAGAGGAATACGCCTCTGATTTCAGGCGGTGGATGGGGGACACACGCTGGAACGAGTTCGCTCTATTGCACCAGTTCCGTATGGGGCTCTCCGATCCCTTGAAAGATGAGCTGGCCCGGGTGGAGGTTCCCGAGTCTCTAGAAGACCTTATTGCCCTGACAATTAAGATTGACCGAAGACTGCGGGAACGCAGGCTCGAGAGGTCCGGCCAGGGTCGCGGAAATACCTGGGGTCCATTCCTAGGCCCCAGCCCATCAACCCGACAAAGCATCCAGAACCCACCACCAGGAGATGTTCCGGAACCTATGCAGCTAGGTCTGGCACGGCCTAAATTACCACCGGAGGAACGCCAGCGCTGACGAGCCCAGAACCTCTGCCTTTACTGCGGTGAAGCTGGTCATATGGTGCGATCCTGCCCTCAGAAAATGCACCCGTTTTTCTTCCTTGTCTATTAGCAATACCTGTCCTTCGCAATACTTAGTAGTGCCCCTCTCCTTTCAGCTTCCAGAAAAGACCGTGGAGGTGACAGCCATAGTTGATTCGGGGGCATGCAGCTGTTTCCTGGATTTAGAGTTTGCTCACCAGCAGGGTATCCCTCTCCAACACAGACAGAAGGGCTTCAACATCTTTTTGGCCGATGGTTCCCAGATAAAATCGGGGGGTAGTTAATCAGGAAACTCCCCCCATTGCCACTATCATTGCCAACCAGCACCAGGAATTCCTCCGCCTGGACGCTATTGCGTCACCTCTTTTCCCAGTCATTCTGGGGCTCCCATGGTTACGGGCCCACAAACCCCCCAGATTGACTGGGAAACCGGGTCAATCTCGTTCCCTTCCCCATACTGTCGGGAACATTGTCGCGCTTCGGGCCCCGCAGGGCCCCGAGTTCTCCTATGCTCCGAAGGAGACTCCGATTTGAAACAGGTTATTCCCGCAGCCTATCATGGGTTCCTGGACGTGTTCAGTAAGCAGGGAGCCGATACCCTGCCCCCCCACCGCCCGTATGACTGTCCAATCGACCTGTTACCAGGCTCTGAAATCCCTTTTGGGCGAATTTTCCCCCTATCTGAGCTTGAATTGGGGGCCCTAAAGGAGTATATTGAGGACAGCCTCCAGAAGGGATTCATCCGCCCCTCCACTTCTCCAGCAGGAGCGGGAATCTTCTTCGTGGAGAAAAAAGACAAAACCCTGAGACCTTGTATCGACTACCCGGAGCTGAACAGGGTCACGATCAAAAATCGTTACCCATTGCCATTGGTACCAGAACTGTTTCAGAGCCTAAAGGCTGCGGTTATATTCACAAAGCTTGATTTAAGGGGGGCCTATAACCTGGTACGCATAAGAGAGGGGGACGAGTGGAAAACGGCTTTCCGTACCCGGTTTGGCCACTTTGAATACCTGGTCATGCCATTTGGGCTGTGCAATGCACCAGCCACCTTCCAACATTTCGTGAACGACATCTTCAGGGATTTTTTGGATGTCTTCGTTATCGTCTACTTGGACGACATACTCATTTTTTCACCCTCTCTAGAGGATCATAGGATACATGTGGCAAAGGTATTGGGGCGGTTGCGGCAGCATGGGTTATATGCTAAGGCGGAGAAATGTTGCTTCGAGCAATCTAGCATCACGTTTCTAGGCCTGATTATCTCCACTGCGGGGGTCGCGATGGACCCCCAGAAGGTCTCTGCAATTTTAGATTGGCCTGAACCCACGGACAAAAAAGGCGTCCAGCGGTTTATAGGGTTCGCAAACTTTTATCAGAAGTTCATCAAGAACTTCTCGGGTCTGGTCTCCCCCATTACTCAACTAACCAAACTTGGAACCCGGTTCAAATGGACACCGGAGGCTCAAGAAGCTTTCGAAGCTCTGAAAAAGCTATTTACCTCGGCACCCATCCTGGGCCACCCGGACGCGGCCCTGCCCTACATCTTGGAGGTAGATGCATCGGAGAATGCGGTAGGATCCATCCTGTCTCAGCGGAAAGGCACCAAAGAGTTACTCCATCCCGTAGCATTCTTCTCGAGGAAACTCACCTCAGCGGAGAAGAATTACGATATCGGTGATCGAGAGCTGCTGGCTATCAAAGCAGCGTTAGAGGAATGGAGGTACCTGCTGGAAGGTGCCTCACACCCCATATTGATTTTCACAGACCACAAGAATCTGGAATATCTGAGGACTGCCAAGCGTCTACGCCCACGGCAGGCAAGATGGGCCCTGTTCTTTTCCAGATTTAATTTTCACATTACTTACAGGCCCGGATCTAAAAATACGAAGCCCGATGCGCTATCTCGTATGTATGAGGACTCCGAAGAAGAACTGGTACCCGACACTATCTTGTCTTCAGGGAACTTCTTGGCGCTCCAGACGGACCTTCGCTCCAAGTTAATAGAAGCATCTACGGCCACATCAACCCCAGTTGGGGTATCCCTCCAGAACAAAGGGGGACTCCTGTGGAAGGAAGATTCAATCGTGGTACCTGAGGAAGTCCGGACCCTGGTTTTGGGGCATTGCCACGATCACCCGTTGGCAGGACACTTTGGCCCAGTCAAGACTCTGGAGCTTCTCCGGCGCTCTTTTTGGTGGCCAAACATGGCTAAGGATTGCAAGCGCTACGTGAGATCCTGTACCATCTGCCAGAAGAGCAAACCATCGAGGAGCAAAGCCTGGGGGCTGTTGCGACCTTTGCCGATTCCCGAACGGCCTTGGCAGAGGATCGCGATGGACTTCATAGTCGAGCTCCCACCGTCGCAAGACCACACAGCAATTCTGGTGGTCATTGATCGCCTATCCAAAATGGCTCACTTCATGCCACTAAGGAAGACTCCGTCAGCAGCCGAGACGGCGCGAATATTTATCCGGGAGATCGTTAGACTTCATGGAGTACCTGAGGACATTGTCTCTGATCGAGGGGTCCAGTTTACATCTAAGTTTTGGAGGGCTCTGTGCAAGGCCCTGGACATCAAGTTGTCCCTCTCCTCCGCGTTCCACCCTCAGACCAACGGTCAGACTGAGAGGACGAACCAGACCCTGGAGCAATACTTGCGTTGCTACACGTCTTTCCTGCAGGATGATTGGTTGTCACTCTTACCCCTGGCTTGAGTTCGCTTATAACAACGCAAGCCATTCGGCAACGGGGCAGTCCCCATTCTTTTCGAATTATGGGTTTCACCCTGTCTTTCTCCCTGATTTGGTCTCTGAATGCCCAGTTCCAGCAACGCAGGATGCGTTGACCTTCTTCTCCGCCAATAACAATTTACTCCAGGAAGCCATCGCTCGGGCCCAAGAGGACAATAAGAAGGAGTTTAACAAGAAACGAAGAGGGGATTTGGCGTTGCGGCCTGGGCAGAAGGTGTGGTTGGCCACAACCAACTTAAAGATGCTTTGTCCCTCAAAAAAATTGGGACCTAAATTTGTGGGGCCTTTTCAGGTAAAGCGGATGGTCAACGAAGTAGCATATGAGCTTATCCTTCCGGACACGTTCAGAATTCATCCAGTCTTCCATGTATCCCTGCTGAAGCCAGTGATCCCAGATGCCTTCCCAGAACGAGAATCCAGACCCCCGGAGGCCATAACGGTCGAAGGACAAGAGGAATTTGAGGTGGAAACAATCCTTAAGTGCCGAAGAAGGGGGGGCCAGACCCAATTCCTAATTAAGTGGAAGGGCTATGGTCCAGAGGACAATTCCTGGGAACCGGCTCATAATGTCCACGCACCTAGATTAGTCCGGGAGTTTCTTCGTGATCACCCGTGGTGGAGAGATCGGGTGGGCATCCGGAGGTTGCCCGTAGGGGGGGGGCAATGTCGGAGATCGCCGCGCCGCTGGGCTCGGCGCAGGCGCAGTACACCGCCCTGTACGCGGGCGCCGGGACTTGGCCGACCGCGGCAACCAGGTTCGCGCATGCGCAGTAGAGACCACGGGCACGCGCCTGGCACCAATGACAGTGCAGGGCGGGATATTTAAACGGCCCTGAGCTGTCATTCAGTGCCTTTTGGTCTCTTGAATCCTGTGTACCTGTGAACCTGTTTAAAGTAAGTTGCTGACCCAGATTGTGCCCTGACCTTGCTGTTTTCTCCTGTTCTTGACCCTTGCTTGCCTGACCTCTCTCCTGAATGCCCCCTATTGGATCTGACCTGCTGTTGCTGACCTGGCGTGTGACCCGACTATTCTTTGCCCGCTGCTCTGTACCGCACCGTCCCCATAGTTACCGACCCGGCTTGTATGACCTTGCACTTGCTCAGCCATCCATCCATCCGTCCCTCTCAACGGGGTCTCCAGACCTCCTCATACCTGGCTCTCTCCCGTGGGAGCCCCTGGCGAATACCTCTACCACTGACGGGTGTCCTCAGTAGTCACGACCTGGTCCTGGGGTACTCCAAGTCCATCCCCACCATCAGGGGCCCTGGTGAACAAGTACTCTGGGGCTTAGACTCCGTGCGCTGGGAACATCCGATCAGTGGAGTGCTAGTGGTACCGCCGGGCGGTCCTTTACATCTTGTATGTCTTCCATTTTCTAATTATTGCTCCCACAGTTGATTTGTTCACACCAAGCTGCTTGCCTATTGCAGATTCAGTCTTCCCAGCCTGGTGCAGGTCTACAATTTTGTTTCTGGTGTCCTTCGACAGCTCTTTAGTCTTCACCATAGTGGAGTTTGGAGTGTGACTGTTTAAGGTTGTGGACAGGTGTCTTTTATACTGATAACAAGTTCAAACAGGTGCCATTGATACAGGTAATGAGTGCAGGACAGAGGAGCCTCTTAAAGAAGAAGGTACAGGTCTGTGGGAGCCAGAAATCTTGCTTGTTTGTAGGTGACCAAATACTTATTTTCCACCATAATTTGCAAATAAATTCTTTCCAAATCAGCCAATGTGATTGTCTGGATTTCTTTTCTCAGTTTGTCTCTCATAGTTGAGGTCTACCTATGATGCCAATTACAGGCCTCTCTCATCTTTTTAAGTGGGAGAACTTGCACAATTGGTGGCTGACTAAATACTTTTTTGCCCCACTGTATATGTAAAAATGACTTTTTTATATGTTAAAAAAAAAATCTGAATATATTTAAAAAAATATATTCTTAAACATATTTTTCATATATTTTGTAATATATAAAGAACTCATTTAATATATTGAAATATATTGAATACGGCCAAAATTGTAGTTTTGTCAATATATTTGGGAAGAATATTTTTAAAATATATTTAAAATATATTTTTGTTCCATGTGGGTGAGTATGCAGCTTCTTAATCTTTTAATCCTTGCCTATGATCCAGTTTAATCTGGTGACAAGATCACTGCCATAGGTTTCCTGTTTCAGGTGGTTCCTTTCTCTTGCAGCATCTTAACCCCTTGAAGCCGACCATAGGCAAATATGCGGCCTCTCGGAGGCTGGGCCTTAATGCTGAGAAGCCACATATTTGTGTACCATTTGAAAACACGTATGTGCTGAGAGTGTGCGCCCTGCACGCTCCCAGCAAATATGTCAGTGCCTCATGGAAAGGTCCCGATCTCTCCTTGCGATCTGGACCTTTTCCAATCATGTGACCGCCGTGACAGCGAATCACTGTGGACACATGACCTTAAAACCCCACCCCGCCTCCCGACATCTGAAACCCCTTAAAGGGCCCTTAGCGAGCAAAATCCTCTCGTATTAGGAGAGGTATAGACTCCAGAGAGAGAGATATCATTCCCCCAGTACAAATCATTAGTAATACCTCATCTGGAATATGCAGTTCAGTTTTGGACACCAATTCACAAAAAGAACATTGGGGAACTGGAGAAAGTACAGAGAAGGGCAACCAAACTGATACGAGGCATGGAGGAGCTCAGCTATGAGGAAAGATTAGAGGAGCTGAATGTATTCTCTCTTGAGAAGAGGAGATTAAGGGGGGATATGATCTCCATGTATAATACATAAGGGGGGATATGATCTCCATGTATAATACATAAGGGGGGATATGATCACCATGTATAATACATAAGGGGGGGGATATGATCACCATGTATAATACATAAGGGGGATATGATCACCATGTATAATACATAAGGGGGGATATGATCACCATGTATAATACATAAGGGGGGGGGATATGATCACCATGTATAATACATAAGGGGGATATGATCACCATGTATAATACATAAGGGGGGATATGATCTCCATGTATAATATATAAGGGGGGATATGATCTCCATGTATAATATATAAGGGGGGATATGATCTCCATGTATAATACATAAGGGGGGGGATATGATCTCCATGTATAATACATAAGGGGGGATATGATCTCCATGTATAATACATAAGGGGGGGATATGATCTCCATGTATAATACATAAGGGGGGATATGATCACCATGTATAATACGTAAGGGGGGATATGATCACCATGTATAATACGTAAGGGGGGATATGATCTCCATGTATAATACATAAGGGGGGGATATGATCACCATGTATAATACATAAGGGGGGATATGATCTCCATGTATAATACATAAGGGGGGATATGATCTCCATGTATAATACATAAGGGGGGATATGATCACCATGTATAATACATCAGGGGGGGATATGATCTCCATGTATAATACATAAGGGGGGGGATATGATCTCCATGTATAATACATAAGGGGGGGATATGATCTCCATGTATAATACATAAGGGGGGGGATATGATCTCCATGTATAATACATAAGGGGGGATATGATCTCCATGTATAATACATAAGGGGGGATATGATCACCATGTATAATACATAAGGGGGGGATATGATCTCCATGTATAATACATAAGGGGGGGGGATATGATCTCCATGTATAATACATAAGGGGGATATGATCACCATGTATAATACATAAGGGGGGATATGATCACCATGTATAATACATAAGGGAGGATATGATCTCCATGTATAATACATAAGGGGGGATATGATCTCCATGTATAATACATAAGGGGGGGGATATGATCTCCATGTATAATACATAGGGGGGGGATATGATCTCCATGTATAATACATAAGGGGGGATATGATCTCTATGTATAATACATAAGGGGGGATATGATCACCATGTATAATACATAAGGGGGGATATGATCTCCATGTATAATACATAAGGGGGATATGATCTCCATGTATAATACATAAGGGGGGATATGATCTCCATGTATAATACATAAGGGGGGGATATGATCACCATGTATAATACATAAGGGGGGATATGATCTCCATGTATAATACATAAGGGGGGATATGATCTCCATGTATAATACATATTATTATTATTATACAGTATTTATAAAGCGCCAATAGTTCGCTCAGCGCTGTACATTACAAAGGGGGACAGAACATGTGACAGAACAATACCAATACTATTTATTATATTTATTTTTTGCGCTATAAAAAAAAAGGCTGACAATTTTGAAGAAAAAAAACAATATGTTGGACTTTTTGCTATAAAACTTGTCCAGTAAAAAAAAATTTTTAAATAAAATTTAGTCATAAATTTCTGCCAAAATGTATTCTGCTCTGTGTCTTTGCTAAAAAAAAACCCAATACGTGTAAATTAATTGGTTTACGTGAAAGTTATAACGTTTACAAATGGCGGGAAAGATACTGGGATTTTTAGTTTTTTTTTTTTTTATACTAATAATGGCGGCGATCAGTGACTTATGGAGGCGATTAGCGACTTATGGCGGGACTGCGGCGGACATTCTGACATTGGGGGGTACTGACTTGGGGTCACTGACATCCCCAATGACACCAATACAGTGATCAGTGCAAAAAAAAAAAACACTGACACTGTACTAATGGCACTGGGGAGGAAGGGGTTAAGTTTATTATTCAGGTAAAAAAGGTTAACTGTGTGAGGGGAGTGTTTTACTAGGGGGCGGGGTGTGTACTGCAGGGAACACCGCTGATCGGGAGAGAGAAACTCTTCTGTCCCGATCAGCGTGTCCTGGAGCTGTCAGGGAACTGACAGAAAGCACAGCTACTGCAGCTGTGCTCTCTGTCAGTGATTGCTGCCGATCGCCGGGACATAGCCGGTAACAACCTGCTGTGACCCGGCGACTGACATCCGCTGTGATTGGCAGGACAGGTAGGGCGGGCGCGCGCCCCCTACCTGTTTTAAAAACACACGTTTTAAAACGTGGTTTTGCCCAGCCGCACCGCCCTGCCGCCGTATTTCTACAGTGGCTGGGAGGCATGTGGTTAATTGAACAATATACATGGAAATTCAGGGGCTGTGCTGGATCCGCGCTGCATTTCTTTGGACGCAGCCGGTCCTATTAAGGCGCGATTGCATTGCAGATTACAGCGGAGCTCCTTCCAAAAAGGGGAAGTTCTGCTTTAAAACCTGGTTTACACTGATGCGGTGCAGAATTCGCAGCGTTTTCTGTGCAAATTCCGCACCAGAATCGCACCCCGGTCATGCGAACCGCTGCGGGTGTGTATGTTAAGCTACCAACACCACGAAAGCGGTCCGCAAAATGCGTTGCGATGTGCAGAATTGGATCGCATAGGTGTGAATACCCATGCAATCCGATTTTAGTAAGGACGCAAAAAAAGGGCCCTGTACTTTTTTGGTGCGGATGCGGTGCAAATAGACCAATACAAAATGTACGGCTCCGATCGCATCACACACAAATCGCATGTGATTGGCAGAGGAATGCGGTGCGGTTCCGTTCCTGTGCAAATCACATGCAATGTACTGCACCGCATATATGTGAACTCGGGCTAAGGCTTTGTTCCCATTAAGGGGAGTGGGGGGGGGGGGGGAGTGGGTACCTGTCAAATTGGGGTACTCGCTTCTGGTGCGATCATCTAAGGTGATCGGAAGCGCAAATTGTCCTCCTACCCTCCCTCCCCATAGTCTTCTGAGACACGTGACAGCTCCCAGAAGGCTACGAGTCCATTCACAAAGCGCAGTGCTACTCGCACATGCTCAGTGGCACCCGGCTGTGAAGCCGCAAGCTGTCACAGCCGGGTGCCCACACTAAAGATGCCCGCACCAGGGAGAGAAGACGGCCAATGAAACCAGCGGTGGTGAGGACATCGCTGGATCAAGGGACAGGTAAATGGCTGCATTTTAAAAGTCAGCAGCTACAGTTGTTGTAGCTGCTTTTATTTTTTTTAGATTCAACTGGAACTCCGATATAAGTAGATCAGACGCCTTTTCTTATCAACTGCTGCGCATATTGCAGCATTCAATATAGACTGAACAGCCAATGCAGCGTTTGAACAGAACGCCCTTACATTAACTTGTTCTGTACATACATACATTCACCGGCCTCTTTATTAGGTCCACCTGTTTAGGCAACCTAATGCATTAGGCATCTAGAGGTGGTGAATACAACTTGCTGAAGTTCAAACCGAGCATCAGAATGGGGAAGAAAGGGGATTTAAGTGACTTTGAACATGGCACGGTTGCTGGTGCCAGATGGGCTGGTCTGAGTATTTAAAAAACTGCTGATCTACTGGATTTTTCACACACAACCATCACTAGGGTTTACAGAGAATGGTCTGAAAAAGAGAAAGTATCCAGTGAGTGGCAGTTGTGTGGAGGAAAATGCCTTGTTGGTGTCAGAGGAGAATGGGCAGACTGGTTTGTGGTGATAGAAAGGCAACAGTAGCTCCAATAACCACTCATTACAACCAAGGTAGGGTGGCACAGTGGCTTAGTGGTTAGCACGTCTACCATGCAGTAAATGGGTAATGGGTTCAATTCCCAACCATGGTGCCTCCTGCCTGGAGTTTGCATGTTTTCCCTGTGCTTGTGTGGGTTTCCTCTGGGTATTCTGGTTTCCTCCCACACTCCAAAGACATGCTGGTAGGTTAATTGGCTCCTGTCTGAATTGTCCTATTTTCATCCCTGGCCATGTGGGATCTCCTGCATGGTAGGGGTTGGGGAAAGACCTGGCAACCTACACTGTAAAAATAATTGCCAGAAGAATTCATGGAAAAAGTCACTTGCAAGTGATGGTCCATGCAATCGCCAAGGGTCGGATACCATTGAATGAATGGATAGATAGATAAAGACAACCAAGGTATGCAGAATCTCTTAACACACAACATGTCCAACCTTGAAGCAGATGGGCTACAGCAGCAGAAGACCACTCTGGGTGCCACTCCTGTCAGCTAAGAACAGGAAACAGGCTAGAATTCGCACAGGCTCACCAAGATTGAACAATAGAAGATTGGAAAAACATTGCCCGGTCTGGTGAGTCTCGATGCCCCTAGAGATGGTTGCACGTGAAAATCCCAGTAGATCAGCTGTTTTTTCAAAATACTCAGACCAGCCCGTCTGGTACCAACAAGTAGGCCATGCTCAAAGTCACTTAAATCCCTTTTCTTCCCCAGACTGATGCTTGTCCTCACCATGTCTAGATGCCTAAATGCACTGAGGTGCTGCCATGCGATTGGCTGATTAGCAATTTGTGTTACCAAGCCATTGAATAGGTTTACCCAGGGGTGGACTGACCATTTGGAAACTCGGCACTGCCCGAGGGCCCGGGGTCAGTAGGGGGCCCCATGAGATGCCCCTGGTACCTTTTTCATAGGCTTTTTTGAGTTTTGGCAAGGACACAGGGGCCCCATGATCCCCTATTGCCCGGGGGCCCCATGAGTTGTCAGTCCGCCCCTGGGTGTACCCAGGGTCGGACTGACCATTTAGAAGCTCGGGCACTGCCTGAGGGCCCGGGGTCAGTAGGGGGCCCCATGAGATGCCCCTTGTACCTTTTTCATAGGCTTTTTTGAGTTTGGGCAAGGACACAGGGGCCCCATGATCCCCTATTGAGGGCCCGGGGTCAGTAGGGGGCCCCATGAGATGCCCCTGGTACCTTTTTCATAGGCTTTTTTGAGTTTGGGCAAGGACACAGGGGCCCCATGATCCCCTATTGCCCGGGGGCCCCATGAGTGGTCAGTCCGCCCCTGGGTGTACCTAATAAAGAGGCCGGTGAGTGTATATAGTCGCCTAGTGTGCTTACCTGTGCATCCACTAGAGGGCAGTAACGTTACACTCCATTAATTCCATTGAGCACTCAGACAAAAACTGCCACTGACTGCAGACAATATGTCATCCCTGCTTTATTCCCCTTCGGAATGGTTAATAGCACCCAGGAGCCTTGTTGCTGCATTTTAATTTAATTTAATATTTATGTCCTGCTTTCAAGAGAGCATTTCGCACAACAGCTAATGAGGATATTTAGAATCCATTGATCGATTATTCACGCTGGTTTGTTTTGACCTATAAGAAAAAAAGGGTTTGATATATTGGCCGGTTCACAGAGATTGTAATCCTGCAATAATTGCCACTGTAATTATAGCATTGAAGAATTAGTTTTTGTGCAAAATATATTAAAATGTCATTTGAGCAAATGAGTTTGTAATAAAGACAATTATTTCAGATTCCTAATTATACTCTTTTTAATCTCAGAAAGATTTATGATGTCCTGCAGTGAACTATGCCCGGTGTTCTCATGATTTGCTTTTTTTTATTTGCCTTTTTTTTTAGGTTAGACCTATCTTTCTCAACAGGGGGTGCTGTGGCACCCCGGGGTGCTGTCTGGGTTCTTCAGGAGGGCTGTGTAAGATGTATTAACCGCTTGCTGTCCATAAGACGTTTATAAACAGCCTGGATTTCAAGCTTGTAAGAGGGACAACATGGTTGGCTGGTTTTGGCACCAGGAGCGCAAGTTGCTACCCCCCCCCCCCCCCCCCCGCTCCTGTCTGCTAAAACACTGTCCCACCTGCTGACGCCAAACTCTCCGCCATCTTGTGCCCTGCTCTTTGCCGTATTTGGAAGAAAAATATGGAAGAAAAATATATTTGAAATTAATATTAAAAATATTCTTCCCAAATATATTGACATATATTTGAAATACTACAATTTTGGCCATATTCAGTATATTTCAAAATATATATATATATATATACACACACACACACACATACACATACACACACATACAGTCAGGTCCATAAATATTGGGACATGGACACAATTCTAACATTTTTGGCTCTATACACCACCACAATGGATTTGAAATGAAACGAACAAGATGTGCTTTAACTGCAGACTGTCAGCTTTAATTTGAGGGTATTTACATCCAAATCAGGTGAATGGTGTAGGAATTACAACAGTTTGCATATGTGCCTCCCACTTGTTAAGGGACCAAAAGTAATGGGACAGAATAATAATCATAAATCAAACTTTCACTTTTTAATACTTGGTTGCAAATCCTTTGCAGTCAATTACAGCCTGAAGTGTGGAACGCATAGACATCACCAGACGCTGGGTTTCATCCCTGGTGATGCTCTGCCAGGCCTCTACTGCAACTGTCTTCAGTTCCTGCTTGTTCTTGGGGCATTTTCCCTTCAGTTTTATCTTCAGCAAGTGAAATGCATGCTCAATCGGATTCGGGTCAGGTGATTGACTTGGCCATTGCATAACATTCCACTTCTTTCCCTTAAAAAACTCTTTGGTTGCTTTTGCAGTATGCTTTGGGTCATTGTTCATCTGCACTGTGAAGCGTCCAATGAGTTCTGAAGCATTTGGCTGAATATGAGCAGATAATATTCCCGAAACACTTCAGAATTCATCCTGCTGCTTTTGTCAGCAGTCACATCATCAATAAATACAAGAGAACCAGTTCCATTGGCAGCCATACATGCCCACGCCATGACACTACCACCACCATGCTTCACTGATGAGGTGGTATGGACGGATCATGAGCAGTTCCTTTCCTTCTCCATCCTCTTCTCTTCCCATCACTCTGGTACAAGTTGATCTTGTTCTCATCTGTCCATAGGATGTTGTTCCAGAACTGTGAAGGCTTTTTTAGATGTCGTTTGGCAAACTCTAATCTGGCCTTCCTGTTTTTGAGGCTCACCAATGGTTTACATCTTGTGGTGAACCCTCTGTATTCACTCTGGTGAAGTCTTCTCTTGATTGGTGACTTTGACACACATACACCTACCTCCTGGAGAGTGTTCTTGATCTGGCCAACTGTTGTGAAGGGTGTTTTTTTCACCAGGGAAAGAATTCTTCGGTCATCCACCACAGTTGTTTTCCGTGGTCTTCCGGGTCTTTTGGTGTTGCTGAGCTCACCGGTGCATTCCTTCTTTTTAAGAATGTTCCAAACAGTTGTTTTGGCCACGCCTAATGTTTTTGCTATCTCTCTGATGGGTTTGTTTTGTTTTTTTCAGCCTAATGATGGCTTGCTTCACTGATAGTGACAGCTCTTTGGATCTCATCTTGAGAGTTGACAGCAACAGATTCCAAATGCAAATAGCACACTTGAAATGAACTCTGGACCTTTTATCTGCTCATTGTAATTGGGATAATGAGGGAACAACACACACCTGGCCATGGAACAGCTGAGAAGCCAATTTTCCCATTACTTGTGGTCCCTTAACAAGTGGGAGGCACATATGCAAACTGTTGTAATTCCTACACCGTTCACCTGATGTGGATGTAAATACCCTCTAATTAAAGCTGACAGTCTGCAGTTACAGCACATCTTGTTCGTTTCATTTCAAATCCATTGTGGTGGTGTATAGAGCCAAAAATGTTAGAATTGTGTTGATGTCCCAATATTTATGGACCTGACTGTATATACACATACTGCATGTTAAAATTACTTTTTTATATATTAAAAAATCTGAAGAGTATATTTTAAAAGAATATATTTTAAAAAAATATATTTTTAAAATATATTCTTCATATTTTTTTTAACATTTTAATATATATTTTTACGTATATTTGTAAATGCATTCCAAAAATGCAGATATGTATTTTTAAAGACATACAGTATATTTGAAATATTTTTCATTTATCATGTAATAAAAACGCATTTCAACATGCAGTGTATGTATATCTCAATTATATATTATTGAAATATATATCTATATCTATCTAAATAAAATATATATATATACACACACACACTGCATGTTGTAATGTGGTTTTTATATATTACAAAATATACGAAAAATATTTTTTTTAATATTTTATATATATTTATTGAACTATATTTTGAAATATATTGAATATGGCCAAAATTGTAGCATTTCAAATATATGTCAATATATTTGGGAAGAATATTTTAAAAAATATATTTCAAATATATTTTTCTTCCATGTGGGCATGCCTGATGAAGGGGTCCTGCGAGACTCCGAAATGTTGCCTTGCTGTAACTATGTGATCATTCATTAAAACTTTTGGACCCGTATTGGTGATCCTCGGTGTGCTGGTGACATTTTCCCTTGCTGATTCTTTTCGGTTCCAGCCGACGGTCGCTGTGGCACCCACTTATACACACAGCCATTTTTAACGCAGGAACGTGTGTGTTTGGATTGTACACTTGCATTCAAGACATCATGTCCCAGGCGCACACTTCTTGCTGTCATGACATTATATTCAGGACAGTACTATAATGGATTTAAAAGCAAAATCCATCCTCAGTAGATACTGCCAATCACTTGAGTCAAACTCCAGGTCAATAGATGCAAAGACTTCACCGTGAGAGGGCAAGTGTCAGCATTTACCCACATGCCGCCCAGCCACTGTAGAAATATGTTGGCAGGGAGGCACGGCTGGGCAAAACCACGTTTTAAAACGTGTGTTTTTAAAACAGGTAGGGGGCACACGCGAGGCGCGCCACCGCCCTACCTGTCCCGCTGATCACGGCCGCGGATGTCAGTCGCCGGGTCACAGCCGGTCGTTACCGGCTATGTCCCGGCGATTAGTGGCAATCACTGACAGAGAGCAGGGCTGCAGTAGCTGTGCTTTGTCAGTTCCCTGACAGCTCCTGACAGGCTGATCGGGACATAAGAGTTTATCTGTCCGGATCAGCATGTCTCTATGCAGTACACCCCCCCCCGCCCCTTAGTAAAACACTCCCCTCACACAGTTAACCCTTTCACTGAATAATAAAGTTAACCCCTTCCTCCCCAGTGCCATTAGCACAGCGTCAGTGTTTTTTTTAGCACTGATCACTGTATTGTTGTCACTGGGGATGTCAGTGACCCCAAGTCAGTTCCCCCCCAGTGTCAGAATGTCCGCCGCAGTCCCGCCATAAGTCGCTGATCGCCGCCATAAGTCGCTGATCGCCGCCATTATTAGTATAAAAAAAATTAATTTACACGTATTGGGTTTTTTTTAGCAAAGACATGTCGCAGAATACATTTTGGCAGAAATTTATGACTAAATTTGATTTTTAAATTTTTTTTACTGGACAAGTTTTATAGCAAAAAGTCCAAAATATTGTTTTTTTTCTTCAAAATTGTCAGCCTTTTTTTTTTATAGTGCAAAAAATAAAAAACACACAGGCGATCAAATACCACTGAAAGGAAGCTCAATCGGTGGGAAAAAAAGGAGGTAAATTTCATTTATGTACCGTATTGCATGACCGCACAATTGTCCATTAAACTAGCGCAGCGCTGTATAGCAGAAAAATGGCGTAAATTGCAGTATCTATACCATAGTTTGTAGACGCTATAACTTCCACACAAAGCAATCAATATACACTTATTGGGATTTTTTTTACCAAAAACATGTAGCAGAATACATTTTGGCCTAAATTTATAACTAACTTTGAGTTTACTATATATTTTTTATAGCTGAAAGTAAAAAAATATTGTTTTTCTTCAAAATTTTTGGCCTTTTTTTGTTTATAGCGTGAAAAATAAAAAGTGCACAGGTGATCAAATACCACCGAAAGAAAGCTCTATTTGTGTGAAAAAAGGACGTAAATTTTGTTTGGGTGCAGCACTGCATGACCGCGCAATTATCAGTCGAATTAGTGCAGCGCCGAGTAGCAAAAAGAGGCCTGGTCATTAAGGGGGGTAAATCCTCAGGAGGGCAAGTGGTTAATGTCTGTTAATAAGGGGGATGATTACTTGGGAAACTATAACCGCTAATATTTTTGCTGATCCTTCAAGGAGAAGTACAGGAAAAGCTCTTTTGGCTGTACTTTTGTGGCACGAGAATGAGCATTAGCTGTATTTGTTTCCTGACATGGATGGGTAATCTCTAAACTGGGGTTTCTCCTTAATGCTGGCTCTCACATGAACGTGGCCTCACCTTGTCCTGGGAACTGATGAGCACGCACACACAGCTAAAGGTATCCCACATGCATGGTCGAAGGTGGGCCAACCTCATCCCACAACCAGAAGGAGGTCAACTGCAGGCCAAATGCACCGATCAATGAATGCTGAATGATTGCAGTAGAATGTCAAACTGTCGCCATTGGTACAAGCCCATCCACATGGGCCCTAAGGACCAGCCTTTGTCATCCTTCATAATATTGGTGGAAGCCTTAACATTGTGTTCCAGTCTCAGGGAAGCCATGCTAAAAGTTACTGCATCTACAGCTCACTGTACATTATTGTGATGGTCAATGAGAAGAATGCTCCTTTCATTTGTGGTCGGTGGGAAGGATCTTGTCACGATATAAGGTCAGGTTCAGAGATCAGTTGCTACAGCAGTTGTAAGGCTTACCTGAAACCAGCAGGATTGGTACACCAGCGGCCCACCCTGGGAATGATGCAGGCTCACCTGAGGTGCGGGGTCTAAGCATCCACCGGTCTTCCCCAGAGCTCCTAATGGTGGAGATGGATTTGGCTGCGTGTGAATGCCAGGTCGCAGATCTCAGGATCACCCCACCAGGGAATGAGTAGGCTGGAAACCAAAAGCGGATCAAACAGTTCAGGGATCAAACAGAAGCAGAGTCAGTCACAAGCCAAGGGTCGGTCACCAATGGTAGTAGATAGGATGGGGCAGAATCGTAGTCAGTAGCAAGCTAAAGGTTGGTAACGTAGATAAAGCCAGCAGCAAGAACAGTAAGCAGGATATTGGCTGGTAAGGCACAATAATCTGGCAAGGAGGAAGTGCATGGACATGGCTTTTATAGGAAGTTCCTGGGAGTTGCAAGGAGTTCAAGGTTCAAGAGAAATCAAGGCACAAGGCAGGATTATCCAAGAATTGTCAAGGGAGCTGTCCAGCATTCCAGATAGCTCAGTGAGAAGAGACATTGCCTCCCACTGCAGAAGGACCAGGGTCGATCCCAGGCTCTGACAGATCTCCTCTTGTAGATAGCTAAAATGATCATTGGTTTAAATGGCAGAAATTGCTCCTTGCACAAGGAACCCCATCGGCAACCTCTGGAGGAACTCTAGGATCCTGCAGAGCCCTGATTGAAAAAGTCTGCTTTAGAGGCAGACATCATTAATCCTCCCAATAAATTGTGAATTAAATAGTTCCCTAATAATAAGGTTCCAAGGCCATATTGGATCCCGACAAAATGCTACACGCAGTACAAAGAAGACTGTGAGCCATAACCTGGGATGCCCATAACATTTTCTTATCTGTAATTAATACTAATAATAACCTCCCACACACTAGGCCAGCATTACATTTGGATGAAATGATTAAACATTGCTAACAATAGAAACTTTAACATCTCTTTGAAGTAGTTAACAGGATCAGCAGGCTCATTGCCATACTGTGGTAGACACCACAATGCCAACCACCGCCAGGGTAGAAAATAACTGCAGGGAGTATCCTGCCAACCTCTATTGATTTCTACAAAACATTATATACAACTACAGGATACACAGCAGAAAATGACCTCCGCTTATTAGAACATATTCTACTAATAGAAGTCACTCAAGGAAGAGAAATGGTCAGAGGCAGCCATCATTATACTGGAAATAGAGCTGGCAATGAAAGCATTCCCTATTAATAAAATGCCAAGGGCATATGGGGTCTCACTGGAGAGATAACAACATGCTTGTATTGGTCGGCCGGCCTTTACACAAAACTGAACTTTAATGGCATCCCATTCTTAGTCCGTAGGGTTCAATATTGAGTTGGCCCCCCCCTTTGCAGCTATAACAGCTTCAACTCTTCTGGGAAGGCCGTCCACAAGGTTTAGGAGGGTGTCTATGGGAAGGTTGGACCATTCTTCCAGAAGCACATTTGTGAGGTCAGGCACTGATGTCGGGGGAGGAGGCCTGGCTCACAGTCTCCACTCTAATTCATCCCAAAGGTGTTCTATGGGGTTGAGGTCAGGACTCTGTGCAGGCCAGTCAAGTTCCTCCACCCCAAACTGGCTCCTCCATGTCTTTATGGACCTTGCTTTGTGCACTGGTGCGCAGTCATGTTGGAACAGGAAGGGGCCATCCCCAAACTCTTCCCATAAAGTTGGGAGCATGAAGTTGTCCAAAATGTCTTGGTATGCTGACACCTTAAGAGTTCCCTTCACTGGAACTAGGGGGCCAAGCCCAACCCCTGAAAAACAACCCCGCACCATAATCCCCCCTCCACCAAACATTACACTTGGCACAATGCAGTCTTGAAAGTACCGTTCTTCTGGAACCGCCAAACCCAGATATGTCCATCGGATTGCCAGACAGAGAAGCGTAATTCATCACTCCGGAGAACACATCTCCACTGCTCTAGAGACCAGTGGCGGCGTGCTTTACTCCACAGCATCCGACGCTTTGCATTGCACTTGGTGATCTAAGGCTGGGGTGCAGCTGCTCGGCCATGGAAACCCATTCCATGAAGCTCTCTAAGCACTGTTGTGCTAATCTGAAGGCCACACTAAGTTTGGAGATCTCTAGCTATTGACTCTGCAGACAGTTGGCGACTTCTGCGCACTGTGCGTTTCAGCATGCACTGACCCCGCTCTGTCATGTGACGTGGCCTACCACTTGGTGGCTGAGTTGCTGTTGTTCCCAGTTGCTTCCACTTTGTTATAATCCCACTAACAGTTGAGCGTGGAATATTTAGTAGCCAGGAAATGTCACGGATGGACTTATTGCACAGGTGACAACCTATCACGGGACCACGCTTGGAGTCACTGAGCTCCTGAGAGCGACCCATTCTTTCACCAATGTTTGTAGAAGCAGTCTGCATGCCTAGGGGCTTGATTGTATACACCTGTGTCCATGGAGGGGATTGGAACACCTGAATCACATGAGTTGGAAGGCTGGCCCAATAGTTTTGGCAATATAGTGGTACGTATGTCATCCCTGAAGTTCAGCTTTAATAAAGAAGAGTGCGATATTCAGAGATAAGTAGTCAAAAACCTATCTAGCTTACAGAGGAATCTTAAAGCAGAACTTTGCTCTCTCTCATACAGCATGAACTATTTTTTACTCCTAATGCTGCTAGTATTAATGAACCAATTGGAAATTTATAGGTGAAACTCTAAAAATTAGAATATCGTGCAAAAGTTGATTTATTTCAGTGCAGCAACTTAAAAGGTGAAACTAATATATGAGATAGACTCATTACATGCAAAGCAAGATAGTTCAAGCCGTGATTTGTCATCATTGTAATGATTATGGCTTACAGCTCATGAAAACCCCAAATCCACAATCTCAGAAAATGAGAATATTCCATGCAATCAATAAAACAAGGATTGTACATAGAACAATATCGGACCTCTGAAAAGTAGAAGCATGCATATGCACTCAGTACTTGGTTTGGGCCCCTTTTGCAGCAATTACTGCCTCAATGCGGCGTGGCATGGAAGCTATCAGCCTGTGCCACTGCTGAGGTGTTATGGAAGACCAGGATGCTTCAATAGCGGCCTTCAGCTCTTCTACATTGTTCGGTCTCATGTCTCTCATCTTTTTCTTGGCAATGCCCCATAGATTCTCTATGGGGTTCAGGTCAGGCAAGTTTGCTGGCCAATCAAGCGCAGTAATCCCACAGTCATTGAACCAGGTTTTGGTGCTTTTGGCAGTGTGGGCGGTGCCAAGTCCTGCTGGAAAATGAAGTCAGCATCCCCATAAAGCTCATCTGCGGAAGGAAGCATGAAGTGCTCCAAAATCTCCTGGTAGACGGCTGCGTTGACCCTGGACTTAATGAAGCACAGTGGACCAACACCAGCAGATGACACGGCTCCCCAAATCAACACAGACTGTGGAAACTTCACACTGGACTTCAAGCATCTTGCAGTGTGTGCCTCTCCATTCTTCCTCCATACTCTGGGTCCTTGGGCCTCTCCATTCTTCCTCCATACTCTGGGTCCTTGTGCCTCTCCATTCTTCCTCCATACTCTGGGTCCTTGGGCCTCTCCATTCTTCCTCCATACTCGGGGTCCTTGGGCCTCTCCATTCTTCCTCCATTCTCGGGGTCCTTGGGCCTCTCCATCCTTCCTCCATACTAGGGGTCCTTGTGCCTCTCCATTCTTCCTCCATACTCCGGGTCCTTGGGCCTCTCCATTCTTCCTCCATACTCGGGGTCCTTGTGCCTCTCCATTCTTCCTCCATACTCCGGGTCCTTGGGCCTCTCCATTCTTCCTCCATACTCGGGGTCCTTGTGCCTCTCCATTCTTCCTCCATACTCCGGGTCCTTGTGCCTCTCCATTCTTCCTCCATACTCGGGGTCCTTGGGCCTCTCCATTCTTCCTCCATACTCGGGGTCCTTGGGCCTCTCCATTCTTCCTCCATACTCGGGGTCCTTGTGCCTCTCCATTCTTCCTCCATACTCGGGGTCCTTGGTTTCCAAATGAGATGCAAAAGTTGCTCTCATCAGAAAAGAGGACTTTGGACCACTGAGCAGCAGACCAGGTCTGTTTTTCTTTAGCCCAGGTAAGACGCTTCTGACATTGTTTGTTGTTCAGGAGCGGCTTGACAAGAGGAATACGACATTTGAAACCCATGTCCAGGATCCGTCTGTGTGTGGTGGCTCTTGATGCACTGACTCCAGCCTCAGTCCACTCCTTGTGAAAGTCCCCAACACTTTTGAATGGCCTTTTCCTGACAATCCTCTCCAGGCTGCGGTCATCCCTGCTGCTTGTGCACCTTTTTCTTCCACACTTTTCCCTTCCACATAACTTTCTATTAATGTGCTTTGATACAGCACTTTGGGAACATCCAACTTCTTTTGCAATTACCTTTTGAGGCTTTCCCTCCTTATGGAGGGTGTCAATGATGGTTTTCTGCACAACTGTAAGGTCAGCAGTCTTTCCCATGATTGTGATTCCTACTGAACCAGACTGAGAGACCATTTAAAGGCTCAGGAACCCTTTGCAGGTGTTATGGCTGAATTAGCTGATTAGAGTGGGACACTTTGAGCCGAGAATATTGCACCTTTTCACAATATTCTCATTTTCTGAGATTGTGGATTTGGGGTTTTCATGAGCTGTAAGCCATAATCATCACAATGATGACAAATCATGGCTTGAACTATCTTGCTTTGCATGTAATGAGTCTATCTCATATATTAGTTTCACCTTTTAAGTTGCTGCACTGAAATAAATGAACTTTTGCACAATATTCTAATTTTTCGAGTTTCACCCGTACTATATTTTAAACTTTTTTTTTTCATTTTTAGTATCTTCCTGGTTTCTGTCTTAGGCCAGTATGATTGCATACATCCCAGGAGTCTTAATGGAAGGAGGTGCTTTCTCAGCTAAACATACCCTCCTGCCTGCATGCCTGAGCTAAGGGCAGATAGATTCCAGGAAGTATACGCCACATGAATCATCTGCTCTTACTCTAGATGGCTGTGGTTAGAAATGCTAGTAGGATGTTTTTCAAAGTGATCTCTCAACAAAATAAAGCATGGAGACAGGTATGGTTGGGGGGGAGGTTTGCTTTAAATATTAAAAATGAATGAAAGTGTTTTCTGTTTGTGGTGCTCAGATACAGTTCAGTTCGGCTTTAAGCCCTTCTGGAGGAAAAGAAATTTAATCTCCAAACACGGAAAGGTTTCTTCACAGTGAGAGCTGTGAACATGTGGAATAGACTCCCTTAGGAGTTGGTTGTGGCCAGCTCAGTGGATTGCTGTAGGAAAGTCCTGGATTCTTTCTTAGATACACAGAATATAACTGGATATAACATTTATAGGTAAAGTTGATCCAGGGAATATCTGATTGCCTCTCGGGGGATCAGGAAGGAATTTTTTTCCCAGCAGGAGCAAATTGGATCATGCTTTGCTGGGTTTTCTTTTGCCTTCCTCTGGATCAACTGTGGGTATAGGATTATAACTTTTTTTTTTTTCTATGGTTGAACTGGATGGACTTTTGTCTTTTTTCAGCCAGACTAACTATGTAAAATTATTATTTTTTTTTTTTTGTACTGTCACCAGCCTGTGTCCCTGATCACCGCCACACCAGTTATATGATAACACTGTACTGCACTGGTGACAGTATGTAAAAATAAAAAATTGTGATTTTTTTTTTAATTTCCTAATTTTCCCAAAAATTATGACAAAAATGTACAACTTCAAAAATCTTGCCATGCCTCTTACTAAATACCTCAGACTGTCTGCTTTGCAAAAAGGGGTCATTTGGGGGATATCTATACTGTCCTGACATTTTTGGGCCTCAATAAATGAGATCGGCCGTCAGTACTTCAGGATTGATCAACTTTCAGATATATCCCATAGTTTGTGAACTCTGTAACTTTCCTACTGACTAAATAATAAATACTGATTTGGGTTATTTTCACCAAAGAAATGTAGCAGAATACATTTTGGCCTAAATTTATGAACAACAGTTATTAATATTATTACTAATTGCAAAATTGTATAACAGAAACAAAGAGAAAATGTTTTTTTTTTTCAAAATTTTCAGTCTTTTTTCGTTAATTTAGCAAAACAAAAAAAAAACAACCCCAGTGGTGATTAAATACCACCAAACGAAAGCTCTAGTTGTGTGAACAAATAATAAAAATGTATTTTGGGTTCAGTGTTGCATGACCGCGCAATTGTAATTCAAAGCGTGAGAGAGCTGAAAGCTGGCCTGGGCAGGAAGGGGTAAAAGTACTCGGTATAGAAATCGCATGACGCTTGTAGCCCAAAAAGAAGCTGAAGCTTCTACTGAGTGACAAACTTGCACAGGGCAGTCAAATAAAGTGAATGGGCTGCCCTATGTGCACCACATGGAATTGCATGAAAATCACTCACACAAAATTGTGAACAGGAATGCAACTGTGAATGGGGCCATAGAACAATCATCTATACCAGTGGTCTCCAAACTGTGGCCTGGGGGCCGGATGTGGCTATTTGCTTGCTTTTATCCAGCCCTTGGGGCACTATTCCATCCACTGACTCCAGCATTGGGACATCATTCCTGCCATTGACACCAGCAATGGAGCACAAATTCTCCCATTTACACAAATGATAGTATACCATTCCACCCAATATCACTAACAATGGAGAACTATTCTTCCCAATGACATCAACGATGGGGCACTATTTCTCTCGCTGACACCTACAATGGGGCACAATTCCTTCCAAAAACACAAAAGATAGGGCACACTTTCTTCCACTGACAACAGCAGTTGGGCACTATTTATTCCACTGACACCTACAGTAGAGCACAATTCCTCTCACTGACACCAGTGCTGGGATACATAGAAATATAAATGAAAATGGTGTAGCGCTAGAGAAATCACACTATGTACAAATATATGTGCATATATGGAACCTAAACTCATAAATAGAGATATATATAAATATATATATATGCTCTCAGATATCACACAGATACACATGCATAAAATGATAGTAATCCCCTTGTGCATCCCCCTATGGGGAAGACAACACGTGACTAGATACTTATATAGTGGTTACACACAAGGTCATGCAAAAATAACACACTACAATAAGTGATAATAGTGAATAATAAGCAGTCCTTTTAAAGCAAACAACTGTGAGCCTTTGAAAACCATGAGAGTGCCACTGGTGCCACAATCCTATAATGGTCTGAGTGCCTCCTCACCTCCCCGCACTGACCACAAGGGCCAATATGCCTTGTTTTATATAGGATGTATCCCTCAGGAGCCAACCGGTCTACAGGTCCACAGTTGATCCCACATCAGACGCTGTCATCCAAAAGAACACCTCCAGCCGCTGTATAGTGGTGGTTCCTTACCACCAGATGATGCTCAGAGACACAAACAGAGATCTCCCATAGCGTAATACAGTAATGTTTATTGAAAAGATTAGTATTCATCCCTTGTTGGCAATCACAAAGGCAGAGCACGATTTGCAGGGGAGGAGACCTTTTTGGTCTAGAAAGTTTCTCCTGAGACGAGCAAATTGGCCCTTGGGAATATTGCACAGCGGTTACCCTGATGAAGTCACGTGTTGACGTCACTTCCGACGTACGCGCCATATTGGGACTCCAGATACACCCACAACACAAGGATACCATGGGGATTTATATCATGCGATAAATCGACTGAGGTTATGTGAGTGGGCATTTTTATACTAATCTTTTCAATAAACATTACTGTATTACGCTACGGGAGATCTCTGTTTGTGTCTCTGAGCATCATCTGGTGGTAAGGAACCACCACTATACAGCGGCTGGAGGTGTTCTTTTGGATGACAGCGTCTGATGTGGGATCAACTGTGGACCTGTAGACCGGTTGGCTCCTGAGGGATACATCCTATATAAAACAAGGCATATTGGCCCTTGTGGTCAGTGCGGGGAGGTGAGGAGGCACTCAGACCATTATAGGATTGTGGCACCAGTGGCACTCTCACGGTTTTCAAAGGCTCACAGTTGTTTGCTTTAAGTGGACTGCTTATTATTCACTATTATCACTTATTGTAGTGTGTTATTTTTGCATGACCTTGTGTGTAACCACTATATAAGTATCTAGTCACGTGTTGTCTTCCCCATAGGGGGATGCACAAGGGGATTACTATCATTTTATGCATGTGTATCTGTGTGATATCTGAGAGCATATATATATATTTATATATATCTCTATTTATGAGTTTAGGTTCCATATATGCACATATATTTGTACATAGTGTGATTTCTCTACCGCTACACCATTTTCATTTATATTTCTATTTATGCACTTTTTGGTAAAAAGGAGGGTGTTGGCAGCTTAAGGTTTTTCATTTATGTGAAGCGCAGGAGGTTTTAAAATATTTTTTAGTGCTGGGATACAATTCCTTCCAATCACACCCACCATGGGGCACTATTCCTCCAATTACCACAAATGGTGGAGCATTGTTACTCCCACTGACACCAATGACAAGCCAGTATTCCACCCACTAACACCAGTGATGGGGCACAATTCCTCCCACTGACACCAACAATGGGCCACAATTCCTCCCATTGACACCAATGATGGGGCACTATTCCTCCCACTGACACCAATGATGGGGCACAATTCCTCCCACTGACACCAATGATGGGGCACTATTCCTCCCAATGACACCAATGATGGGACACTATTCCTCCCACTGACACCAACAATGGGCCACAATTCCTCCCATTGACACCAATGATGGGGCACTATTCCTCCCACTGACACCAACAATGGGCCACAATTCCTCCCATTGACACCAATGATGGGGCACTATTCCTCCCAATGACACCAATGATGGGGCACAATTCCTCCCACTGATACCAACAATCTGCCACAATTCCTTCCATTGACACCAATGATGGAGATCTATATCTTCCACTGACACCAATGATGGGGCACTATTCCTCCCACTGACACCAACAATGGGCCACAATTCCTCCCATTGACACCAATGATGGGGCACTATTCCTCCCACTGACACCAACAATGGGCCACAATTCCTCCCATTGACACCAATGATGGGGCACTATTCCTCCCAATGACACCAATGATGGGGCACAATTCCTCCCACTGATACCAACAATCTGCCACAATTCCTTCCATTGACACCAATGATGGAGATCTATATCTTCCACTGACACCAATGATGGGGCACTATTCCTCCCACTGACACCAACAATGGGCCACAATTCCTCCCATTGACACCAATGATGGGGCACTATTCCTCCCACTGACACCAACAATGGGCCACAATTCCTCTCATTGACACCAATGATGGAGATCTATTTCTTGCACTGACACCAATGATGGGGTACGATTCCTCCCCTAATTCCAAAGATTGGTCCTGGTGAAGCCAGGACATTTTGCTCTCTGACTTCCCGCAGTCCGGCCACCTTAAAGTCTGAAAGACCGTTAACTGGCCCTTTGTTTAGAAAGTTTGGAACCCCTGATCTATACCCTGCACTTAGCTGTTCATATATGGATCTCCCAATTACACTCATTGGCTACTTTATTAGGTACACCTTGCTAGTGCCAAGAAAATCTCCCCAACCCCCCCCCCCCCCCACCATTACACCACCAGCCTGAACCATTGATACAAGGCAGGATGGATCCACCACACCATGACACCACCACCACCAGCCTGAACCATTGATACAAGGCAGGATGGATCCACCACACCATGACACCACCACCACCAGCCTGAACCATTGATACAAGGCAGGATGGATCCACCACACCATGACACCACCACCAGCGTGAACCATTGAAACAAGGCAGGATGGATCCACCACACCATTACACCACCACCAGCCTGAACCATTGATACAAGGCAGGATGGATAAATGCTTTCATGTTATGCCAAATTCTGACCCTACCATATGAATGGCTCAGCTGAAGTTGAGACCAGGCAAAAATTTTCTTATCTTCTATTGTCCAATTTTGGTAACCCTGTGCGATTTGTATCCTCCATTTCCTGTTCTTATCTGACAGGAGTGGCACCTGTTGTGGTCATCTGCTGCTGTAGCCCATCTGCTTCAAGGTTCAACTTGTTGTGCATTCACAGATGTTATTCTGCATACCTTGGCTGTAACAAGTAGGTATTTGAGTTACTGTTGCCTTTCTATCATTTTAAACCAGTCTGCCCATTCTCCTCTGACACCAACAAGGCATTTTCCTCCACACAACTGCCGCTCACTGGATATTTTCTCTTTTTCAGACCATTCTCTGTAAACCCTAGAGATGGGTGTGTGTGAAAATCCCAGTAGATCAGCAGTTTTTGAAATACTCAGACCAGCCCGTCTGCTACCATCAACCATGCCACGTTCAAAGTCACTTAAATCCCCTTTTCTTCCCCATTCTGATGCTCGGTTTGAACTTCAGCAAGTTGTCTTCACCACGTCTAGATGCCTAAATGCATTGAGTTGCTGCCATGTGATTGGCTGATTAGCAATTTGTGTTACCAAGCCATTGATTAGGTGTACCTATTAACCACTTGCCGTCCGGCCGCTGTATATAAACGGACAAACAGTGGCAGTCCAGGTTCATAAACAGCGCCCGCCATTTTGGACTGTGTGCGCTCCCTGGGAGCGTGCAGCAACGCAATCCGGTGCCCGCTGTGTCCTCCGGACACAGTGGAACACCGATCGTCGTACAGGACCTCTGTGTGAGGTCCTGATCATGTGATCACTGATTGGCCAATCAGTGATCACATGCAGAGTAGTAAGGAAGATGTCACTTCTGACATCATTGCTTACTACGTGTGAAATCTGTCAATAATCACAGAGGTCACATGGTACAAGGCTATTCACAACAGCCTTGTACCATGTGACCAATCACAGCTCTCACAGTAGTTCTCAAGCCAGAGAGAAGGAGAAATGATGGGTGTAAAAGCAATCAGTGTAAAAAAAAAAAAAAATCTTCATCACCCCCCACAAGTAGTACAGTGTCACCATGGTGACACTGTACTGTTAGGGTGACAGTATGCAGAAAAAAACATAAATAATAATATATATTAAAAAAAAAAAAAATTAAATTTTTTTTTTACTTATAATTTGCAGCCAGAGAGGAGAAATGATGGGTGTAAAAGCAATCAGTGTAAAAAAAAAAAAAATCTTCATTACCCCCCCACAAGTAGTACACTGTACTGCTAGGGTGACAGTATGTAAAAAAAAAAAAAACAATAAATAATAATATAAAAAAATAAAATAAAAATGTAAATTTTTTAAAAAAATTATAGTTTTTGGTTATAAACTAATTTTGGTTATTTTTTTTTACTAAAAAGAAAATGTAATAAATTTTGGCCAAGATTTATGATGAAATATTATTTATTTGCAAAATTTTATAGGAAAAACACTTTTTTTTCAAAATGTTGGGACATTTTCATTTATATAGCAAAAAAAAAATGGGGTGAATAAATACCACCAATATAAAGCTTTGTCTAAAAAAAATGCTAAAAAATTCATATGGGTACAGTGTTGCATGATCGTGCAATTGTCATTGAAAGTGTGATTGCACTGAAAGCTGAAAATTGGCATGGGCAGGAAGGGGGTGAAAGTGTCCGGACTGGAAGGGGGTGAAAGTGTCCGGACTGTAAGGGGGTGAAAGTGTCCGGACTTGAAGGGGGTGAAAGTGTCCGGACTTGAAGTGGTTAAAGTGGCCGGTGAGTGTATACCACTAACCCCGGTGATCTGTTCCATGTACCCACTACAGCCCAAACATTGGAAGGGTTAAGAGAAACAAGCACTCCCAGCTCATGTCAGCCCAGAATTTCAAGGCCGCTCGCGAGATTCCAGGCCCCGTGTCCTCCTGTGCTCCCAGAATCAGCTATTTTTGGCGAAAGCTTTGCACTCTCAGTGGGCAGTTTGCCATTTGCGTTTAAAGACGATCCACAAGTCGGTTGTATTTCTCACCTCGCCTCACAGCCGGTAGATTCTCGGGGCTAGGATTTCCTCACTGGTGTGAGGTCACTCAGCAGAACGCCATGCTGGGGTGACAAGACGCGGTCTGTGCGGCTGCCCTGGGCTAGGACAGTGTGGAGACTCCCTCTGGATTTTGTTTTCTCCATCCTTCATTTGTATTTCCAGAAATTATTGCAAGAAATGGTGAAATCATATAAATTTGTCACTAAATTTATTTAAATCTTTTCTTTACATGTTCATACCGATCTGTTTTTCTGCCGCTTTCGCGTTAACCCCTTGCCCTCCGGAGTATTTACCCCCCTTCTTGACCAGGCCATTTTTTGCGATACGGCGCTGCATTACTTTAACTGACAATTGCGCGGTCAAGCAAAGCTGCGCCCAAATTAATATTATGTCCTTTTTTACCACAAATAGAGCTTTCTTTTGGTGGTATTTGATCACCTGTGTGTTTTTTATTTTTTGTGCTATAAACAAAAAAAACACCGGCAATTTTGAAAAACAAAACAAAACAATATTTTTTACTTTTTGCTATACAACATATCTGATAAAAAATTTTAAAAAATCTAATTTCGTCATAAATTTAGCCTTACATGTATTCTGCTACATGTGTTTTCTAAAAAAAAATCCCAATACGTGTAAATTAATTGGTTTGCGTGAGAGTTATAGCGTCTACAAATGGCGGTATATATACTGGGATTTTTAATTAAAAATGTTCATACTAGTAATGGCGGCAATCAGCGACTTATAGCGGGACTGCAGCAGGCATTGTGACACTGGGGGGGAACTGACTAGCTGCCACTGACATCCCCAGTGACACCAATACAGTGATCAGTGCTAATAAAAAGCACTGACACTGTACTAATGACACTGGGCAGGAAGGGGTTAACATGTGGGGCAATCAAAGGGTTAACTGTGTGCTGTGTTTTACTTGGGAGACATGCTGCATTGTATCGCTGTGCTGTGCAGAGAAATACACAGCAGCATGTCCTTGCTGGCAGGAGAGAGACCTGTGTTGTTTACACACACGTCTCTCCCCTGTCAGCTTTCCTCGACGACTGCTGTGTGCCGGCGGGAATCTCTGGCCAGGAACCGGTGATTAACATCCCTAGCCACCAATGGCGGAGCAGGTCGGGCGGCTCGCGCTCCCTACTGTCAGGGCAGGAGCCGAGGAACGGACAGGCAGGCCTAACAATGTAACGCACTGGCTGACAACAACCAGCACCCACAGACCGAAGTCCCTCAGGGCACGGAGTCTAAGTCCCAGGCTGCCCTTCACCAGGGCCCCTGATGGTGGGGATGGACTTGACGCAGCCAGGAACCAGGTCGCGGCCCCCGAGACACCTCAGCTGCGGTAATGGCCGCCGCCAATGGCGTGTAGCTGGTGGAAGAAACAAAAGAGTAGTCAGACAAGCCGGGTCAACAACAACAGGACAAAACAGTACAGGACAGCAGACGAGAATCACAGGTCACAAGCCGGGTTCAGCAACAGAGGGTCAGATCAAAGGAGAATACAAAGAATAGTCAAGTCACAAGCCGAATCAGAATACCAGGAGAGTCATGAGAGTCAGAACAGAGTAATAGTAACACAAAGACACAAGCCACAAGTGCAAAGAGCATGTGCGGGCCACAGGCTTATATGTCATCAGCCACGCCCCTCTGGGGGGTGGACCTCAGAGACCTGAAGGCATAAAAAGGATTCCCATCATGCACAGCAGAATCCAAGATGGACGCCAGCACATGGAGTAACATAACCTCAGGGAAAAGGTAGGACCTTGACACCTACCCGGAAATGCGAATCAGGTATATATACATGATTTTGCGCAGCCCTACCGCCCTGTAGCAGTTTTGCCACAATAGGGCGGCGGGCAAGCGGTTAAATAAAGTGGAAGAAAGACACGGAACAATGTATTCCTATGGAACTCTTCACAGTGATCCATTGGATGTAAACATCCCTTGTGATAGCAATAAGCAATGACAGGTCCTCTTTACTGAGACATCTGGGGTCTATTAGACCCCAGATCACTCCTCAGCCCTGAAAGCATCTGAGTAAACCAATATCAGTTTCAGCAGAAGCTTTTTCCAAGCCAAAAATGTATTGTTAAAATTCTGCAGAAACCGGAAGTGACACAATACTCATCGCTTCTGGTCTCTCATAGTACAGAGATGATCGGGGATGTTCCGGTCCCCGATAAGCTCTATGGCAAGCCCTGGAACTGCCAACTTCAGTCCCGGGCTCCCCGGTGGGATGGAAGAGCTAAGAATAGGAGAGGATAGTGATGGAGATTGGGGGGATGGGGTGGGTGGGTTAGCTTGTAAAATCAATCCATTGGCTATTTGGCCACTAGGATTGCTTTTACAAACAAGGGAATCGGCAGCTGAGGCATCATTCCAGTATAAACTGCCGAAGTAAATGTATGTAAGTGGTTATTAAAAAAATGATGCCCAGTTTTGCATTACTTTCGGTACAACCCCCATATCTCCTTACCCAGGGTTCCCCTTTTCTATCATGGGCAATACTGGCACTTAAAGTGGAACTACACGTTATCTGAGCTCAACAACCCAAAAACGCTGTATTATTAATTATTAATATTCAAAGTAAATACACCTAGCCATGTCTCCATGCTTTATTTTGCTGAGAAATATCTTTGAACACCCCCCCCCCCCCCCCACTAGCATTTCTGGCTATGGCCATGTTGAGTAAGGACAGATGATTTATGTAGCATTTACTTCCCATAATCCATCTGCCCTTAGCTCAGGCATGCATGCAGGAGGGTGTGCTTAGTTGAGAAAGCCCTTTCTACCCTCCCAAAGACTCCTGAGATGTATGACACAGGGGCAGAAAAAGTTCAAATCAATAAATGTAATATACCTTTTTATCTATTTACTAATCCTAGCAGCATAAAGGTTAAAAAAAATCAATGTTGATTGAGAGAATGACGTTTAACTTTACTAACTCCTGAATCTTTAATGAACGCTGGCTATTTAGTGGCCAAAAAGGCAATTACAACAGGCTTCCTCTGCCCCCTACCCTACAATCCTAGCAAGTGGAGACGTTTGTGAATTTTGTGGTCCTAATCTGTTAGAATTTTTGTATATTCTCTGCACAGTCCCTATGTGTTTTTCTGCTTCACTGCAACCAGGAAACAGGAAACATTATTCATAGAAAAGACATAGAGTATACCATAGATGCAGCTACAAACTCATAAACACTGCCATCTACTGGTTGAAGAATATATCTCTACTGATTACTGATGTAGTTGTTGCATAAAATATATGAACACTGTATTCCAACATAATCTTCTCTTCCTAGACATCTGAGCCAATTAATTATGTAAAGGAAGATTAGAGTCCTTGAAGTCTGTTTGTCTGTTGCCCTTGGTGGGTTGATAAGCGTTTCACTGCAGCTACAGGGCAGGTGACTATTAGTGAAAGCAGGAGAGCCTGTTAAAATCTAGTATCTTCTTTGGAGCCATTGCTACATATGGTATTTTGTGTGGGTTGACTATTATGTTGGGATGTTTCTGGTGTCAGTACAGTGTGGAGTGTGACTGGATGTGTTTCTACCTGTGTCAGTATCATTCTAAAACAAGTGCAGGCTTCCCCTACCGCAGTGGTTCTCAACCTGTGGGTCGCGACCCCTTTGGGGGTCGAACGACCCTTTCACAGGGGTCGCCTAAGACCATTGGAAAACATATTTCCGATGTGTAAAGAGCAGCTGCTGTGTAGAAAGCAGCTGCTGTGTTGAAAGCAGCTACTGTGTTGAAAGCAGCAGTATTGGAGGTAAAACACTTCAATAATTATAATTACTGGGTAAATAATTTTATGGTTGGGGGTCACCACAACATGAGGAACTGTATTAAAGGGTCTCGGCATTAGGAAGGTTGAGAACCACTGCCCTACCGTGCATGGGTCTCCAAACTATGGCCCTCCGGCTGTTGAGGTACTACAAGTCCCATCATGTCTCTGCCCCCAGGAGTCTTGCCTGTGGCTGTCAGAGTCTTGCAAGGCCTCTTGGGACTTGCAGTTCCTCAACACGAGGAGGGCCATAGTTTGGAGACCCCTACCGCTTACAGGGTAGTATAACATTCCCAGCCAGCAAACTGAAACCTTCCTTTTGCCTCTAGTCAGATTGAAACCTGCGTAAGGTCTCGATCTCACAGCCCTTGCCGCCCCTCTGGAAAATACTGAACCACCACGACATGGTGCTGTGCATTGCACAGGGTTGCAGGGTGGTTGTGACCAGGGGCGGACTGACAACTCATGGGGCCCCCGGGCAATAGGGGATCATGGGACCCCTGTGTCCTTGCCCAAACTCAAAAAAGCCTATGGAAAAGGTACCAGGGGCATCTCATGGGGCCCCCTACTGACCCTGGGCCCTCGGGCAGTGCTTGAGTTTCCAAATGGTCAGTCCGCCCCTGGTTGTGACATGGCCCCATACACTTAAATGGGTCATGTTCAGCTGCGGTATCCCTTGGCATACAGTGACATGCAGGGGTGGACTGACCATTTGGAAACTCGGGCACTGCCCGAGGGCCCGGGGTCAGTAGGGGGCCCCATCAGATGCCCATGGTACCTTTTTCATAGGCTTTTTTGAGTTTGGGCAAGGACATAGGGGCCCCATGATCCCCTATTGCCCGGGGGCCCCATGAGTTGTCAGTCCGCCCCTGGTGACATGCACAGGGGTGGACTGACAACTCATGGGGCCCTCGGGCAATAGGGGATCATGGGGCCCCTGTGTCCTTGCCCACACTCAAAAAAGCCTATAAAAAAGGTACCAGGGGCATTTCATGGGGCCCCCTACTGACCCCGGGCCCTCAGGCAGTGCCCGAGTGCTCAAATGGTCAGTCCGCCCCTGGACATGCAATTTAATTTTTTTGGAAAAGCATCTGTACAGCCCCAGTAGGCTGTGTGCCCTTCTTTAGGCGGGCAGCCAGAAGAAGATAAAACCATGGCTCAACCGCCTCCTGTTACTGCCCCCTGGCCACTCAAGGGTGACTGGGCCCTTATTGTCTTCCCAATACCTTTCTGCCTGTACATGCCTGAATGCATATTATACTGCCTGACTGCAATGATATTGACCAAATATAGCCCTGGTCATATTTGGTCAATGATGGCACCACCATCCACGCCCCTTCCCTTATATAGCTGATGACAGCTGGGGGAGCTGTCATTCATCTACAGTTGTGACCAAAATTATTCAACCCCCACTGAAATTGAGTGTTTTGGCCAGTTTGACATTGCTTTTGATCATTCAGTCATCTTGCTTACATTTACATTAAAGAGGCACTTGTAGGTCAGACAAATATAACATAACAGTTATAATGAAATAACCACAAATGTCTTTTCTGTGCTCACAGCATTATCAGTTTTATTCAACCCCCAAGTGACATTCAATCTTAGTACTTAGTACAGCATCCTTTTACAGTTATAACAGCTTTTAAACGTGAAGCATAGCTTGACACAAGTGTCTTGCAGCGATCTACGGGTATCTTCGCCCATTCTTCATGGGCAAAGGCCTCCAGTTCAGTCACATTCTTAGGCTTGCGCACTGCAACTGCTTTCTTTAAGTCCCACCAGAGGTTCTCAATCGGATTTAAGTCTGGTGACTGCGATGGCCACTCCAAAATGTTCCAGCCTTTCCTCTGCAACCATGCTCTAGTGGACTTGGAGGTATGCTTGGGATCATTGTCCTGTTGAAAGGTCCAACGTCTCCCAAGCCTCAGGTGTGTGACGGACTGCATCACGTTTCCATCCAATATCTCCTGGTACTGAAGAGAATTCATGGTACCTTGCACACGCTGAAGCTTCCCTGTACCTGCAGAAGCAAAACAGCCCCAAAGCATGATTGACCCTCCACCATGCTTCACAGTAGGCAAGGTGTTCTTTTCATCATAGGCCTTGTTCTTCCTCCTCCAAACATAGCGTTGATCCATGGGCCCAAACAGTTCTAATTTTGTTTCATCAGTCCACAGAACACTATCCCACAACTTTTGTGGTTTGTCCACATGGCTTTTGGCATACTGCAGTCGACTCTTCTTATTCTTTGGAGACAGCAAGGGGGTACGCCTGGGAGTTCTGGCACGGAGGCCTTCATTACGCAGTGTGCGTCTTATTGTCTGGGCTGAAACTTCTGTACCCACATCTGACAAATCTTTTCTCAGTTCCTCAGCAGTCACACGGGGACTTCTCTCCACTCTACGCTTCAGGTAGCGCACAGCAGTCGAAGTCAGCATCTTCTTTCTGCCACGACCAGGTAGCGTTTCAACAGTGCCCTTTGCCTTGAATTTGCGAATGATGCTTCCTAAGGTGTCTCTTGGTATGTTTAACATCTTTGCAATCTTCTTATAGCCATTGCCCTTCCTGTGAAGAGAAATCACCTCTTCTCTTGTCTTCCTGGACCATTCTCTTGCCTTCACCATGTTTGTAACCACACCAGTAAATGTCTAGAAGGAGCTGAGTATCACAGTCATTTTAAAGCTGCCTAATTGGTGCTTATTATGCTTGATTGCTGCTCGGTGACATCCACAGGTGTTTTCAATACCTGATGGAAAGCACCTGTATGAACCTCTGTTCTTCAGAGTGGTAGTCTTTAAGGGGTTGAATAATTGTGGCAATGAAGAAACCACATAAGAACCATTTACTACTGTATTACATAAACAATTGATGTCATTTTAGTTGCATTTGGGTAGTTACAACGTCCTTGTAGGATTTGATTCTGAATACAATTCCAAATGTACACTATAGTCCCTAAACCCCTTTACAGCATTGGGGGTTGAATAATTTTGGTCACAACTGTATGTGTACCATCGGGGTGAGTCGTGTGCTACGGTTCGTCTATTTTTTTTTTTGAGTCAACAGGCATCATGATCAATTATGGACTTTCAACAAGGTGGGTTTGGGTGCCTCTTTCTCTAGGTTACAATTATTTTTTATAAATGAGTAGGGGTACTATGTACCCCATACTCAATCACATGGGTGAATGGTCACTGGGTGCCACCTTACTACTAAAGTGGGCTTCCATACTGCAATAAGCCCCCTGCCTGCAGACCACCACAGCCACCAGGCCAGGGTCGTGGTGATGAGGCCCTTGCCCTCATCAATTTTGAGTCAAAAGGCAACATGATCAATTATGGACTTTCAACGAGGTGGGTTTGGGAGTCTCTATCTCTAGGTTACAATTATTTTTTATGAATGAGTAGGGGTACTATGAGAATTAGAGGGGCTCTCTCTATGTAGCACAGTGACTGCCAGTCACACAAACAACAGTCCACACTGGCTCCATTATACATGTAGCACCATCCTAGGTAGCTAGGGGGAGCTCTAGCTCTAATTGTCGGTCAGGAGGGCTGAGTAGCAGCCTGGGTGTAATAACCAGGTGGGTCAAATTCAGGTCAGAGCTGAGAGGCTCTGCAGACCAGCTCTCTGGGATTTCCCCCTGCTCTGAGACTTTGGAGAAAGATCAAGAAGCAGTAGACGGGTGTGAGGAGTGGCTGGTCTGTACTCTTAGAGGATCCTGGCCAATCCTGAACACAAAGCTTGGCAAGGGGTCAGGACAGCCTTTAAGAGTAACGGAGCCTGCTCAGCAGCAGAAGAGTTGGAGGAGAGTTTCAGTTGAAGATGATGATGGAGAGCAGGAGTCTGGGAGTGGGCCCAGATGGGAGAGAGGCTCACCTACAGGCAGGAGGACTTTGGATCGAGGTAAGCTTGGGACTTCACCGGCCCCCTGAGAGAGCACCACCTGTGTGGCAGGGAAGGAGCTGCCCAGCTAATAGGCCTGGTAGCAGCCACCAACCCACCAGCAACACAGGAGAAGGACTGTAGAGTAGACTGTAGAGACTGTAGAGTAGACTTGCACCCCCTGGGCCAGATAAGGGAAGCAGCACTCTGGTGGAAAACCAGATTAGCAACTACCCGGACCTGTCTTACTTTAACCTGGCAGGCACTGGATCCCTGCTCAGGGATTTCCCTCAGCTAGCTGGATGAGAGGAGGATTCATATGGGCATCCCGAAGCTCGTAAATCTATCCCTAGTGGGGAAAAAGACCTCAAGGCTTCAGGCTATTTACCACCTCCCAGACCATCTTCTGTGCACACCTCCTCCATTGATTGGATAGGGCATAATAAATATTCAGGCCAGCCATTTCAATTTCCCACCCAAACTTCTGGAAGCTTATCCCAGAGGCATGGGAGAACAATCAAACTGCCAACCTATGAAACCATGAACAGACCAAGGCAAATGACCACTGCTACTCTGATTACAGTGCAAGCCAAAAGCTACATTTGCCTAGCATCTTATAATGACTAGGGTGCTACACAAAGAACTGATTCTTGGGTACCATTAGCAGCTTGCGGCCCAACAGACATTAATGCAGACCCATGGTCCCAATGGGAGTAATTGTACCCCAAGTCCTTGCCTGCATGGACCCAACACTTGGGGTCCACACAGGCAAGGAACTTGCCTGTGTGGACACCAAGTGTTGGGTTCACACAGACAAGGACTTGGGGGCAAGTCTTTTGGAACTTGGCTCCTTCACTGCTGCAAGTTGGTTCTCATCCCAGGCAAGAATTGGGTCCAGAGGATCGCTCAACTGAGGTAGCGTCTGCAAGTAGAACCTGCAGCATGTGCTGCAGCACACTCACAGTTGCGTCAATAGTAAGACCACCTAACAATCAGAGCAGATGGGTACCAACCAGGGGCGGACTGACCATTTGGAAACTCGGGCACTGCCCGAGGGCCTGGGGTCAGTAGGGGGCCCCATGAGATGCCCCTGGTACCTTTTTCATAAGCTTTTTTGAGTTTGGGCAAGGATACAGGGGCCCCATGGTCCCCTATTGCCCGAGGGCCCCATGAGTTGTCAGTCTGCCCCTGGTACCAACACTTCCACACTTCCTCCACAGTGGTGGCCCTCAGGGCAAAACACAGTCCAGAATCCAAAAAGAGCAGATTCCTCTAGCATCCCCACACCATTCTTGGAATCCATAGTCTCAAACACAAATCCAGATGCTCCTGTCCTCCCTCAGGGGTGTGTCTCACACTTATTCCTTAACAGAGCATGGCTCTCCTCTAGCTCTCCTAAACATCCCACCTTCAAGAACTTCCAGAGAATTCCTCAACTTTCTTCTCCTTTCTACAGGGTCTCTTCCCCCAGTAGGTTTGGGGAGGCCCTATGACTTTTCATGGCCTATCCTGCCAACCATGCCAAATGTAGGCAGGGTCAAGCAGGGGCAGACTGACAACTCATGGGGCCCCCGGGCAATAGGGGATCATGGGGCCCCTGTGTCCTTGCCCAAACTCAAAAAAGCCTATGAAAAAGGTACCAGGGACATCTCATGGGGCCCCCTACTGACCCCGGGCCCTCAGGCAGTGTCCGAGTTTCCAAATGGTCAGTCCGCCCCTGGGGTCAAGGTAATGTTGCAACAATGAACTGATTCTCGGGTACCATTAGCCAGCCTTAGGCCCAACTCATGCAGATGTGGACCCACACTCATTGTACCCCAACTCCTTGTAAGACACAAGCAGTATAGTAAAAGCACAAAGATACTAAGCCAGTTTACGAATCGTCTATATCTTTCTGAAGAGGGCCTCAAAACTTCCCATGGGGGGCCAATGCTATTCTCTTCCTCCAACACCCTAACCTCTTGAAACTAACCCCTGTAGCTCTATTTATAGCCTATCTGTAGGGGAAGGGAGACCTCTAGTGACCAAAATAGGAATTACAACAGGGGCCACTTTAAGTGGAACTATACTCACCTTCTCTCCAGTACTGCGGTGTCCTGGAGCTTCCCGCCCGTTGCTGTCCTCTTCAGCCAGATTGTCTTCCAGATACTGACCATTTTAATTGGCCCTGCCGAGATGGCGTCACTCCTGCTTGCGCATGAGAGTTCATTCATATCAGCATAGCCGAAATTGTACATTGAGCTGCGCTGGAGATGGCACGTTTCCCAGATACAGGTTCTGGTTCTTTAGGAGAATAAGGAGAGTAGGCGATAGTCTGATAGATTGGGATAGAGAGTTCCAGAGGATGGGGGAGGCCCTGGAGGGGTCCTGGAGACGAGCATGGGAGGAGGAGATGAGGGAGCAGGAGATTGTGAGAGGAGCGGAGAGTGCGGGGTTTGGGTGACATTTGGAGACATATATATTGTACATTCACATCAGTCCCTAACCCTCAAGGGGCGTACAATCTAAGGTCCCTAACTCACATTCATACATACACATACTAGGGACAATTTAGACAGGAGCCAATTCACCTACCAGCATGTCTTTGGAGTATGGGAGCAAACTGGAGTACCTGGAGGAAACCCATGCAGGCACAGGGAGAACTTGCAAACTCCAGTCAGGTGGTGCCGTAGTTGGTATTCGACCCAACGACCCTAGTACTGCCAAGCAAAAGTGCTAACCAATTAGCCACTGTGCTGCCCCGTATAAACGATTGTTGTGTTACAATTTAAACCAATCCCATGGACAAGCACAAAAAAGCTAGATAATCAGGACTCCCATGTAACCCTTGGTTTACCCCTATGTGGTTTTTAGTGCGTTTTGTGTTTTTGCAGTAACAGACTACAGCCCATTTAACATGGTTTCCTAAGGATCAAGTTCACTATAAAGCTACAGTTCATTGAGGGAACCATGAATGCCAATATGTACTGTGACCAGGGGCGGACTGACAACTCATGGGGCCCCCAGGAAATAGGGGGTCATGGGGCCCCTGTGTCCTTGTCCAAACTCAAAAAAGCCTATGAAAAAGGTACCAGGGGCATCTTTTGGGGCCCCCTACTGACCCCGGGCCCTCGGGCAGTGCCCGAGTTTCCAAATGGTCAGTCCGCCCCTGACTGTGACATACTGAAGCAGAGCATGATCCCCTCCCTTCGGAGACTGGGCCGCAGGGAGATATTCCAACATGATAACGACCCCAAACACACCTCCAAGACCACCACTGCCATGCTAAAGAAGCTGAGGGTGAAGGTGACGGACTGGCCAAGCATGTCTCCAGACCTAAACCCTATTGAGCATCTGTGGGGCATCCTCAAATGGAAGGTGGAGGAGCGCAAGGTCTCTAACATTCACCAGCTCCGTGACGTCATCATGGAGGAGTGGAAGAGGACTCCAGTGGCAACCTGTGAAGCTCTGGTGACCTCCATGCCCAAGAAGGTTAAGGCAGTGCTGGAAAATAATGGCGGCCACACAAACTATTGACACTTTGGGCCCAATTTGGACATTGTCACTTAGGGGTGGACTCACTTTTGCTGCCGGCGGTTTAGACATTAATGGCTGTGTGTTGAGTTATTTTGAGGGGACAGCAAATTTACATGTTATACAAGCTGTACACTCACTACGTCACATTGTAGCAAAGTGGCTATATGGTTAGCACTTCCACGGGCAGCACAATGGCTAAATGGTTAGCACTTCCGCCTGGCAATACTAGGGTTGTTGGTTCAAATCCCAGCCACGACACCACCTACCTGGCGTTTACATGTTCTCCCTGTGCCTGCGTGGGTTTCCTCCGGGTACTCTGGTTTCCTCCCACACTCCAAAGACATGCTGGTAGGTTAATTGGCTCCTGTCTAAATTGTCCTTAGTATGTGTATGTATGAATGTGAGTTAGGGACCTTAGATTGTACACCCCTTGAGGGTTAGGGACTGATGTGAATGTACAATATATATGTAAAGTGCTGCGTAAATTGACGGCACTATATAAGTACCTGAAATAATTAATAAATAAGTGTATTTCTTCAGTGTTGTCACATGAGAAGATAGAATAATCTATTTACAAAAATGTGAGGGGTGGACTCACTTCTGGGAGATACTGTATATCCTATGGACATCTTTAGAGTAAGGATTGTCTCATCTGTATGGCCATTGTAGGTATTTCCCGTATAATTTGCACCAAGCATATGCATCCTGTCTATCTGCTGAAGCTTTTGATCCATTTTTGGTGGCTTCTGTGTGGATACTATCTTTTTGGGCGCTTCCTTATTGGAGTATTATATACCTAATTGTTAGGGATGCACCGATATATCGGTGGCCGAAATGTATCGGCCAAAAATAGAGTTATTGGAAAAAAGGTGCCTATGCTGGATTCTCTGTTTTTCTTTTGTAGCACCCTCTTAGGTAGCTAGGGGGAGCTAGCTCAGGTTTCTTAGCTAGGAAGGCTGAACAGCAGCCTGGACTGAGAGACAGAGGGTTATTTAAGGTCAGGGCTGAGTGGCTCTGCAGGCTGGTTCTTTGATACCTCCCCCTGCTCTAGAGATCTTGAAAAAGATTCTAGAAGCAGTAGGTGGGAGTAAGGAGGGGCTGGCCTGCACACTTAGGGGATCCTAGCCAATCCCCAAGCAGGAGGCTTGGCATGGGGCCAGGGCAGCCCTTAAATGTGAGAAAGCCTGCTAAACAGCAGGAAAGTTACCATCTCTCACCATCTCCTGTATCATGTCCACTATCTCTCACCATCTCCTGTATCATGTCCGCTATCTCTGACCATCTCCTGTATCATGTCAGCTATCTCTGACCATCTCCTGTATCATGTCCGCTATCTCTGACCATCTCCTGTATCACGTCCGCTATCTCTGACCATCTCCTGTATCACGTCCGCTATCTCTGACCATCTCCTGTATCACGTCCGCTATCTCTGACCATCTCCTGTATCACGTCCGCTATCTCTGACCATCTCCTGTATCACGTCCGCTATCTCTGACCATCTCCTGTATCACGTCCGCTATCTCTGACCATCTCCTGTATCACGTGCGCTATCTCTGACCATCTCCTGTATCACGTCCGCTATCTCTGACCATCTCCTGTATCACGTCCGCTATCTCTGACCAATTCCTGTATCATGTGCGCTATCTCTGACCATCTCCTGTATCACGTCCGCTATCTCTGACCATCTCCTGTATCATGTTTATAGTCTCTGACCATCTCTGTTATCATGCCCATAGTCTTTGGCAAGATCCTTTTGTTTGTCTGCTGTCTCTGACACTGAATATTCACAGGATTTTATGTGTGGCCCTGTGGTAGTGTCAGAGGCCACACTCGAAAAAACGCATTATCAGGAAAGCTGACCACAAATGATATATACATTTTTATATTACTATGGGATATAAAAATATATATATATATATATACTCACACATTAAATATCAGATTATCATTGTATAGTACTGAGCACTGTATGTGTATATCTATATATATTATCAACATAAAACATATACATATGTATTATTATATGTTATATTATGATTATATATATATATAATTTTATATTAGATTTTATATGTTACATTATTAGTTATATTAGTTATTATTCTTATTTTTGTATATAAATATAAAAATGTAATAATATAAAATGTATACATAAATTATAATTACTGTGTATATCATTTGTTCGACGATGATGATGATTATATTGATGTGCTCCCAGCGCTGCCCCCCCCCCATCACACCTGCCTGACCAATCTTGCACCTCGCACTCCCCCTACCGCCCGCTCCTGTGTCCTGCACCCCAACCACGTGTACTGAGCCGGGAGTCCCGCCCCCGGCTGTCTCTTTCCACCAATACCTGCGCTGACAATGGCAGCTCTTCGCCCTGGCCGAGCTCTGATTGGCCTCCGCTGTGCCCCGTGGGCGGGGCCCCGAGGGTCCGCTGGAGCTTCTCAGCTGTGCTAATTGCTTTTCCAATCGGCAGTTCCCGGGGATCGCTGAGCACCGTCCGCTCCGCACCGACCCTCCCCCCCCTCAGGATCCCGGGACTTACACCGCGACCAGCGCACCGAGATCGGAGGATCCTCCGGGGACCATCGGAGACATTTCTATACGGAGAAGTCCTGCATTCCCATTGGCCGGTTGAGGAGCTGAGCCTTCCTTTGTAGCATGCTGGTCCTGTGCCTGCTCAGCCTTGTGCTGTCACCAGGTGAGTGCGACCACCCTGCATACATCGGACCTGTCACTGGGTCGGCCGTACACCACAGATCGGACAATCAGATTGCAGAGTGTGTGGCCAGATGAAGTCCCCAGTCACATTGAATCTGCAAATCGCATGCCAAGTCCGATACCGATTTCTAAAGTCGTACACGCACGACTTTTGGTGCGATCTGCATAGACATTTGTGTCGGATATCTTGCCAATCGGCATGTCCCCCGACTGAAATCGTGCGACTTCACCGTAAGGCCGGCCATACATGGGTCGAAATTTGACCAATTTTTTTTTGGCCGAAAATCGGCCCTAAGAATAATCGGCCAATTTTCGCTCTGTTAGTGAGTCAATGGCAGCGGCCGATTTTTGTGGTTCCTCTCCTTTTCGGTGATCGGGCATGTTGGAAAATTCATGAAAAACTACCGATTTTCGACTCAATGATAGTCAAATCGTACGATCGTTTTTCTGAAAAGAATATGCGCCATGAGCCGTGACCTGGAAGGAGCAGAAGGTTCGCCTGTTATATGAGGAGAACTTTATGACACGATTGGACGATTTTCAAAATCAATGATGGCGCCATCGGATCACCGATTGAACGACGTTTCCGATTTTCGGATGGAAAATCGTTTGGAATTCGAACTGTGTATGGCCTGCGTACGTCGCACAGTTTCAAAGGCGGGTTTGGTGTGACCGGGATGTTACATCCCGTTCACATCGGTGCGACTTGGTATGCGATTTTCAAGTCGCAGGGCATGCAAGTCGCACCCTATTGTCCGTAATTGGGGCGGTCATACCCAGGGGCGCACTGACAACTCATGGGGCCCCCGGGCAATAGGGGATCATGGGCGCCCCCCCGGGCAATAGGGGATCATGGGCGCCCCCCGGGCAATAGGGGATCATGGGCGCCCCCCGGGCAATAGGGGATCATGGGCGCCCCCCGGGCAATAGGGGATCATGGGCGCCCCCCGGGCAATAGGGGATCATGGGGCCACCGGGCAATAGGGGATCATGGGGCCCCTGTGTCCTCACCCACACTCAAAAAAGCCTATGAAAAAGGTACCAGGGGCATCTCATGGGGGCCCCCTACTGACCCCGGGCCCTCGGGCAGTGCCTGAGTTTCCAAATGGTCAGTCCGCCCCTGGTCATACCGATGCGGTTCTGACTTAGAGCCGCACCGATTTCTAAAGTCGTACATGCGCCGCTTTTGGTGCGATTTGCATAGGCGTTTGTGTCGGATGTCTTGCAAATCGGCATGTCCCCCGACTTTGAAATCGTGCGACTTCACCTTAAGTCTTACGATTTCAAAGTCGGGCTTGCTGTGAACGGGGGCTCAAAGAGATTGCAGAGCGTATGGCCGTCTCCGCCCGTCTCTGCCCATCTCGGTGCCCCTTTACACCCCGGACTTTGAAATTGTGCGACATGCCGATTTCAGGTGCGATTTGTAAGACGTCTGACACAGAGGTCTATGCAAATCGCATCGAAGTAGTGCGTGTACGACTTTAGAAATCGGTGCGGCTCCGACCAAGTCGGAATCGCACTGATACGACCGCTGTAATTGCGGACAATAGGGTGCGACTTGCAGGTCGCATGACATGTGATTCGCCTGCCAATTCACATCCAGTGTGACCGGGGTCTAGGCACCGAAATGGGACGGGATGACACAGCCATATGCTCTTCAATCTGAAATCGCATGCCAATTCGGTGTGATTCCAACTTGGTCGGAGCTGCACCGATTTTCGACTCAATGATAGTCAAATCGTACGATCTAAAGTCGTACATGCGCTACTTTTGGTGCGATTTGCATAGACATTAGTTTGGGGACTAGACTCCGAAATGGGCAGGGACGGAACTAGACAGCCATATGCTCTTCAATCTGAAATCGCATGCCAATTCGCATCGTGTGACCGGGCTCTCAGTCTAGGTTCACACCTATGGGTTTTCCAGAAATGCACAGCGGTCCATGGAACTATGATTTCCTATGGTACAGGTTCACATCTCTGCTTTTTTTTTTTTTTCCCTTTGCGATCTTTGGAAAGGATCAGCCCAGGTGCACACTGATGCGGTGCGCAATTCGCAACGATTTCTGCACCGCATCGGAATCGCACCCCGTTCATGCGAACCACTGCGGGTGTGGATTTTAAGTTGACGACACCTTGAAATCCGTTAACAAAACGCGGTGCGATGTGCAGAATCGGTGGGAATAATCATGCGATCCGATTTTAGTGTGGACAAAAAAAAAGGGTCCTGTACAGGGGCGGACTGACCACTTGGAAACTCAGGCACTGCTTGAGGGCCCGGGATCAGTGGGGGGCCACATGAGATGCCCCTGGTACTTTTTTCATAAGATTTTTTGAGTTTGGGCAAGGACACAGGGGCCCCATGATCCCCTATTGCCCGGGGGCCCCATGATCCCCTATTGCCCGAGGGCCCCATAATCCCCTACTATTGCCCGGGGGCCCCATGAATTGTCAGTCCGCCCCTGGTCCTGTACCTTTTTGGTGCGCATGCGGTGCGATCGGAGCCATACAAAATGTATGGCTCCTATCGCACTGCACACAAATCGCATGTGATTTTCACAGGAATGCGCTGCGCTTCCTGTGCGAATCACATGCGTTGTACCGCACCCAGGGGCGGACTGACAACTCACGGGTCCCCCGGGCAATAGGGGATCATGGGGCCCCTGTGTCCTCGCCCACACCCAAAAAATCCTATGAAAAAGGTACCAGGGGCATCTCATGGGGCCCCCTACTGACCCCGGGCCCTCGGGCATTGCCCGAGTTTCCAAATGTTCAGTCCGCCCCTGATAGGAGGACAAACCTAAACTGTCCATTTCATTGGCATCCGATGACTGAGGTCTTTGCACTGTGTAGTTGTTAGAAGATCTAAAGGAGATTGTACAATTGGATTGCACGGTGTATGGTCAGTTGACAGCTCACCACACACACACACACGTTACAATCTCCTTTTAGCTTTCTCAAGAATTGCATGGTGTCTGATCTGATACAAATCGATTTGGTAGATCCTCCAATCCTATCAATCGACAGTTGACTGCACCGGCAGATTGTAACATGTATGGGGGACCCTTATGCCGGCCATAGATAGTTAGAAAATTGGCCGATTTTTGCGGCTGGAGAAAAAAAATCGGCTGATTTTTGCACTGTTAGTGGGTTAATTTGTCTTGTAAGATCAGATCACTACACACGTAACAATACGATTGTACAGTCTGTTAGATCTGCCATCAGCTATGTAGTGCAAGGGGCCTGCCTGATGGGATACAGATTGGATCGTTTCGGTAGGTTGTCATATCGCACTGTTAGTGGGTTAATTGGTCGGATGTGTTTCGGGTTTTTTGCAGTTTTTTTTTTTTATCGGTCAAGTTGGAAAATTCGCAGCGGATTTGATGATCGGCCGATTTTTTTTTTTTTTTTTTTTTTTTTTCTTTCGAAAAATCGTCCAATGTTCGACCCGTCTATGGCCTGCATTAGACTGAAGCTGGCCATACACATCTAGATTTTTGTTTCAAGAACATTCGTTTTGATTTTTTAATCGTTTAGTGGGCTCAAATCGATTTTTTTTGCTTTTGAAAATTCAAAGGGGAAGGAAGGCAAACGTTTCTTGATCGAACAAATTTGTGGTTATCGTTCAGAAATTAATATTCGTCTTAAAACTGAATGTTAAAAGTGAAAGGCAATTCTTGAACGACATTCATCGAACGTTCAAAGAATTTTTTTTGTACGACTTTTCTTACGAATATTCTCATTCGAAAATCTATACGTGTATGGCCAGCTTTAGTCCTGTAAAGATCACTACACACGTAACAATCTGATTGTACAATCTGTTAGATCTGCCATCCGCTATGTAGTGCAAGGGACCTGTCTGATGGAATACAGATTGATTGGATTGTTTCGGTAGGTTGTCGCGTTGCATCGGTAGGTTGTCGCGTTGCATCGGTAGGTTGTCGCGTTTCATCGGTAGGTTGTCGTGTTGCATATCTTTGGTAGATCTAAATTTGATTGTACAGTCAGATTGTAACTTGTATGGTGAGCCTTAGATCTGCCGTCGATCATGTAGTGGGAGGGCCCTCCTGATTGGATAGCTTAGGTAAGTCCTCATATTACGTATCTTCAGTAGAGCCAATGTTGATTGTACGGTTAGATTGTCACGTTTATGGTGAGCCTTCGATCTGCCATCAGTCATGTAATGGAAGGTTCTGCCTGATTGGCTACAAATTGTATGGATTGTTTAGGTTTGTCCTCGTATTGCGTCATTTTTAAACAACTCAAATCTGGGAAAATTGATGCAATAAATAGGAATGGCTGCAATAGGCGAGAACTCCACCTAAGGCTGACCATATACTATGCAATCTGATTGTACAGTCTCTGTTCAGTTTCCTTTTTAAAGTTACCACTTTAGCAGTCTATTCAATTAGTATCCAATCGTGCAACTTTATACAGTTGTGACCAAAATTATTCAACCCCCACTGAAATTGAGTGTTTTGGCCAGTTTGACATTGCTTTTGATCATTCAGTCATCTTGCTTACATTTACATTAAAGAGGCACTTGTAGGTCAGACAAATATAACATAACAGTTATAATGAAATAACCACAAATGTCTTTTCTGTGCTCACAGCATTATCAGTTTTATTCAACCCCCAAGTGACATTCAATCTTAGTACTTAGTACAGCATCCTTTTACAGTTATAACAGCTTTTAAACGTGAAGCATAGCTTGACACAAGTGTCTTGCAGCGATCTACGGGTATCTTCGCCCATTCTTCATGGGCAAAGGCCTCCAGTTCAGTCACATTCTTAGGCTTGCGCACTGCAACTGCTTTCTTTAAGTCCCACCAGAGGTTCTCAATCGGATTTAAGTCTGGTGACTGCGATGGCCACTCCAAAATGTTCCAGCCTTTCCTCTGCAACCATGCTCTAGTGGACTTGGAGGTATGCTTGGGATCATTGTCCTGTTGAAAGGTCCAACGTCTCCCAAGCCTCAGGTGTGTGACGGACTGCATCACGTTTCCATCCAATATCTCCTGGTACTGAAGAGAATTCATGGTACCTTGCACACGCTGAAGCTTCCCTGTACCTGCAGAAGCAAAACAGCCCCAAAGCATGATTGACCCTCCACCATGCTTCACAGTAGGCAAGGTGTTCTTTTCATCATAGGCCTTGTTCTTCCTCCTCCAAACATAGCGTTGATCCATGGGCCCAAACAGTTCTAATTTTGTTTCATCAGTCCACAGAACACTATCCCACAACTTTTGTGGTTTGTCCACATGGCTTTTGGCATACTGCAGTCGACTCTTCTTATTCTTTGGAGACAGCAAGGGGGTACGCCTGGGAGTTCTGGCACGGAGGCCTTCATTACGCAGTGTGCGTCTTATTGTCTGGGCTGAAACTTCTGTACCCACATCTGACAAATCTTTTCTCAGTTCCTCAGCAGTCACACGGGGACTTCTCTCCACTCTACGCTTCAGGTAGCGCACAGCAGTCGAAGTCAGCATCTTCTTTCTGCCACGACCAGGTAGCGTTTCAACAGTGCCCTTTGCCTTGAATTTGCGAATGATGCTTCCTAAGGTGTCTCTTGGTATGTTTAACATCTTTGCAATCTTCTTATAGCCATTGCCCTTCCTGTGAAGAGAAATCACCTCTTCTCTTGTCTTCCTGGACCATTCTCTTGCCTTCACCATGTTTGTAACCACACCAGTAAATGTCTAGAAGGAGCTGAGTATCACAGTCATTTTAAAGCTGCCTAATTGGTGCTTATTATGCTTGATTGCTGCTCGGTGACATCCACAGGTGTTTTCAATACCTGATGGAAAGCACCTGTATGAACCTCTGTTCTTCAGAGTGGTAGTCTTTAAGGGGTTGAATAATTGTGGCAATGAAGAAACCACATAAGAACCATTTACTACTGTATTACATAAACAATTGATGTCATTTTAGTTGCATTTGGGTAGTTACAACGTCCTTGTAGGATTTGATTCTGAATACAATTCCAAATGTACACTATAGTCCCTAAACCCCTTTACAGCATTGGGGGTTGAATAATTTTGGTCACAACTGTAGTTGTTGATAGAGATTGTACAATCAGATTGTACAGTGTATGGCCAGCCTTCGATTTTCCAATCGGGCACCTCATTGTTGATGATAAATTGTACAATCAGATTGGAAAATTGAAGGCTGGCCATACACTGTACAATCTCTATCATCAATGAGGTACCCGATTGGAAAAACGAAGGCTGGCCATACACTGTACAATCTCTATCATCAACTATGAAGTTGCCCGATTGTACAGTGCATGGCCAGTCTTCGATTTTCCAATCGGGCAACTTCATAGTTGATAGAGATTGTACAATCAGATTGTACAGTGTATGGCCAGCATTCAATTTTCCAATCTGATTGTACAACCTCTATCATCAACTATGCGGTGCCCAATTGGGAAAACGAAGGCTGGCCATACACTGTACAATCGGGCAACTTCATAGTTGATGATAGAGATTGTACAGTGTATGGCCAGCATTCAATTTTCCAATCTGATTGTACAACCTCTATCATCAACTATGCGGTGCCCGATTGGAAAATCGAAGGCTGGCTGTGCACTGTACAATCGGGCAACTTCATAGTTGATGATAGAGATTGTACAGTGTATGGCCAGCCTTCAATTTTGCAATCTGATTGTACAATCTATATCATCAACTATGAGGTGGCTGATTGTACAGTGTATTGCCAGCTTTTGTTTTTTCCAATCCGGCACCTCAGTTGATGGAGATTGTACAGTGTATGGTCAGCCTTCGATTTTCCAATCTGATTGTACAATCTCTATCTTCAACTATGCAGTGCCTGATTGGAAAAAAGAAGGCTGACCATACACTGTACAATCTGATTGTACAATCTCTATCATTAACTATGAGATGCCCGATTGGAAAATCGAAGGCTGGCCATACACTGTACAATCTCTATCATCAACTATGAGGTGTCTGATTGTACAGTGTATGGCCAGCCTTCGATTTTCCAATCAGACACCTCATAGTTAATGATAGAGATTCTACAATCAGATTGTACAGTGTATGGTCAGCCTTCGTTTCCCCGAGCTGGCCCCCCTGACATGCCCCTCTTGCTCAGATCTCCCCCGTTGATCTTCTCGTACGTGTGATTCATCGGCAGACTTGAATGACCCGAATGTCACTTTCCAGCCGTGGGGCCCCCCGCTGGCAGCTCAGAGGTTAACGTCCCTTTGGCAGCGCAGGCGCACTGCACACTCCCAGGTCCTGGCGTGCCGCGGCCCTCCCCCCTCCCTCCCTCTTCCAGGCATCCCGTCTGTTTGTTCTGCTGGACCTTCCAGGTCCTCACTTGCAGCCAGGGGCTGGAGACTGCCACACATACACCAGACTTGGGAGCCGCGGAGAACACATCTGGATTGGCTCTGTGATCTCCGGCTCCAGCACATTTCTTGGATGTTGTTTTAGAACGCTCCCGGGTAGGACGAGGTACAATCTGATCTGTGGTTAGCAGAAGATACACCTGTAACGGGAGGGGGGGGGGACGGGGACCGCACTGTCCTCTGTGCCGGTGGAAGAGGACCACAAGAACGTCACACTGGAGATTCCCATCTCTGCATGTCGGGAAGGTGGCTTCCCCGACACACAGACGTGGGCTACAGTGTAGAAGACGAGCGTGCGGGGGGGAGGGGCATCTGCAAACGTGCGCGTGGTTCGGTGCAGCAAATCTTCAGAAAAAGGTCCAGGACTTCTTTTCCACGTATCCCATGCATAGGGCAACCCACTGAAATGGACGTGATGCACGGGAACGCGCTGAAAACGTGTGTGTGCCCCAAGCCGAAGGCTGCATTCACAGCTATTGGGAATGCATACAATATCGCACCAGGGGCAGACTGACCATTTGGAAGCTCGGGCACTGCCCGAGGGCCCGGGGTCAGTAGGTGGCCCCATGAGATGCCCCTGGTACCTTTTTCATAGGCTTTTTTGAGTTTGGGCAAGGACACGGGCCCCATGATCTATTGAGAATGTGTACAATATCGCACCGCGTTCATGTGCGTTTTTGCGTGCATTCTGGAGCTACACACATAGGGCAGCACACTTGTTTCAATGTTGAAAGAATATGTCAAACCTTTTGGTGTTCCAAAATTATGCGCGTGGTTCGGTGCAGCAAATCTTCAGAAAAAGGTCCAGGACTTCTTTTCCACGTATCCCATGCACAGGGCAACCCACTGAAATGGACGCGATGCACGGGAACGCGCTGAAAACATGCGTGTGCCCCAAGCCTAAGGCTGCATTCACACCTAGTGAGAATGCGTACAATATCGCACCAGGGGTGGACTGACCATTTGGAAACTCGGGCACTGCCCGAGGTCAGTAGGGGGCCCCATGAGATGCCCCTGGTACCTTTTTCATAGGCTTTTTTTGAGTTTGGGCAAGGACACAGGGGCCCCATGATCCCCTATTGCCCGGGGGCCCCATGATCCCCTATTACCTTGAGGAATCTCTTAAGTTGGTCATCACCATTCATAGCACATCTCCAACCACATGAAACTATCGAGTTCACTTGTCAATGTTTGTAAATGATGATTACGTTGAGGAATCTCCTGAGTTGGTCATCGCCATTTATGGTGCATCACCAACCACTTGAAGTTATCAAGTTCACTTGTCAACTTTTATAGTATTTCAAAAAAGACTTGGAAGGTTCTTGCCAACTTTTACCTACAGGACAAGCTGCAAACTCTTCCATGAAGATTTGTCCACTCTGCAACGAAGCATACAATTCATGAATGATGATTACCTTGAGAAATCTCTTGAGTTGGTCATCACCATTCATAGCACATCTCCAACCACATGAAACTATCGAGTTCACTTGTCAATGTTGTAGAACTACGAAACAGTCTTGGCATCCTTTTATTTAAAGGACACTGTATACTTCTCCAAAAAGAGTTGTCCGTCTTGCAAAGAAGCTTACAATTCGTGAATTATGATTACCTTGAGAAATCTCTTGAGTTGGTCATCACCATTCATAGCACATCTCCAACCACACAAAGCTATCGAGTTCACTTGTCTACTTTTGTAGAACTACAAAACAGTCTTGGCATCCTTTATTTAAAGGACACTCTGTACTCTTCTCCAAAAAGAGTTGTCTGTCTTGCAAAGAAGCATACAATTCGTGAATGATGATTACGTTGAGGAATCTCCTGAATTGGTCATCACCATTCATGGTACATCACCAACCACATGAAGCTATCAAGTTCACTTGTCAACTTTTTATAGTATTTCAAAAAAGACTTGGAAAATTCTTGCCAACTTTTATTTAAAAGACAAGCTGTAAACTCTTCCATAAAGAGTTGTCCACTCTGCAAAAAATCATACAATTTGTGAATGATGATTACCTTGAGGACTCTCCTGAGTTGGTCATCACCATTCATAGCACATCTCCAACCACACGAAGCTATCGCGTTCACCTGTCAACATTGTAGAACTACAAAACAAACTTGGAAAGTTCTTGGCAACCTTTATTTAAAGGACAAGCTGTAAACTTTTCCATGAAGAGTTATCCAACCTGCAAAAAAGCATACAATTCGTGAATTATGATTGATTACCTTGAATTCTCCTGAATTGGTCATCACCATTCATGATGCATCACCAACCACATGAAGCTATCAAGTTCACTTGACAATTTTATAGTTTTTCAAAAAAGACTTAGAAAATTCTTACCAACTTTTATTTAAAGGACACTGTACACTTCTCCAAAAAGAGTTGTCCGTCTTGCAAAGAAGCTTACAATTCGTGAATGATGATTACGTTGAGGAATCTCCTGAGTTGGTCATCACCATTCTTGGTACATCACCAACCACATGAAGCTATCAAGTTCACTTGTCAACTTTTATAGTATTTCAAAAAAGACTTGGAAGGTTCTTGACAACTTTTACCTACAGGACAAGCTGTAAACTCTTCCATAAAGAGTTGTCCACTCTGCAAAAAATCATACAATTTGTGAATGATGATTACCTTGAGGAATCTTTTGAGTTGGTCATCACCATTCATAGCACATCTCCAACCACACGAAGCTATCGCGTTCACTTGTCAACAAACTTGGAAAGTTCTTGGAAATCTTTATTTAAAGGACAAGCTGTAAACTTTTCCATGAAGAGTTATCCAACCTGCAAAAAAGCATACAATTCGTGAATTACGATTATTGATTACCTTGAGTTCTCCTTTATTGGTCATCACTATTCATGATGCATCACCAGCCACTTGGAGCTATCAAGTTCACTTGACAACTTTATAGTTTTTAAAAAAAGACTTGGAAAATTCTTACCAACTTTTATTTAAAGGACAAGCTGTAAACTCTTCCATAAAGAGTTGTCCACTCTGCAACGAAGCATACAATGTGTGAATGATGATTACCTTGAGGAATCTCTTGAGTTGGTCATCACCATTCATAGCACATCTCCAACCACACAAAGCTATCGAGTTCACTTGTCAATGTTGTAGAACTGCGAAACAGTCTTGGCATCCTTTATTTAAAGGACACTCTGTACTCTTCTCCAAAAAGAGTTGTCCGTCCTGCAAAGAAGCATACAATTTGTGAATGATTACCTTGAGGAATCTCCTGAATTAGTCATCGCCATTCTTGGTACATCACCAACCACATGAAGCTATCAAGTTCACTTGTCAACTTTTATAGTATTTCAAAAAAGACTTGGAAGGTTCTTGCCAACTTTTACCTACAGGACAAGCTGCAAACTCTTCCATGAAGAGTTGTCCACTCTGCAACGAAGCATTCAATTTATGAATGATGATTACCTTGAGAAATATCTTGAGTTGGTCATCACCATTCATAGCACATCTCCAACCACATGAAACTATCGAGTTCACTTGTCAATGTTGTAGAACTACGAAACAGTCTTGGCATCCTTTTATTTAAAGGACACTGTATACTTCTCCACAAAGAGTTGTCCGTCTTGCAAAGAAGCTTACAATTCGTGAATTATGATTACCTTGAGAAATCTCTTGAGTTGGTCATCACCAATCATAGCACATCTCCAACCACACGAAGCGATCGAGTTCACTTGTCAACTTTTGTAGAACTAAAAAACAGTCTTGGCATCCTTTATTTAAAGGACACTCTGTACTCTTCTCCAAAAAGAGTTGTCCGTCCTGCAAAGAAGCATACAGTTTGTGAATGATTACCTTGAAGAATCTCCTGAATTGGTCATCGCCATTCTTGGTACATCACCAACCACATGAAGCTATCAAATTCACTTGTGAACTTTTTATAGTATTTCAAAAAAGACTTGGAAAGTTTTTGGTGACTTTTATTTAAAGGACAACCTGTAAGCTCTTCCATGAAAAGTTATCCACGCTGCAAAAAATCATACAATTCATGGATGATTATTACCTTGAGGAATTTCGAGTTGGTCATCACCATTCATAGCACATCTCCAACCACATGAAGCTATTGCGTTCACTTGTCAACCTTGTAGAACTACAAAACATTCTTGGCATCCTTTTATTTAAAGGACACTGTACACTTCTCCACAAAGAGTTGTCCGTCCTGCAAAGAAGCTTACAATTCGTGAATGATTACCGTGAGGAATCTCCTGAATTGGTCACCATTCTTGGTACATCACCAACCACATGAAGCTATCAAATTCACTTGTCAACTTTATAGTGTTTCAAAACAAACTTAGAAAGTTATTGGCAACTTTTTATTTAAAGGACAACCTTTAAACTCTTCCATGAAGAGTTGTCCACTCTGCAAAGAAGCATACAATTCATGTTTGATGATTACCTTGAGGAATCTTCAGAGTTGATCATAGCACATCACCAACCTTATGAAGCTATCAACTTCACTTGTCAACTTTATAGTACTTCAAAACTAACTCTGAAATGTCTTCACACCATTTATTTTAAGGACAACCAGTACATTCTTCCTTGAAGAGTTCTCAAAGAAGTATACAATTCATGAATGATGATTACCTTGAGGATTCTACTAAATTGTTCATCGCCATTGATAGCCTCACGTAGTTGATGTGCTATGACGTTCACTTGTCACTGGAATATAACAAAGCTTGTATTACACCAAAACAGACTTGGAAATCTCTTGGCAACCTTTATTTAAAGGACAACCTGTAAACTCTTCTAAGAACTATCCACTCTGCAAAGAAGCATACAATTCATGAATGATTACCTTCTGGAAAGAATCTTCTGAATTGATCATCACCATTCATAGCACATCATCAATTACATGAAGATATCAAGTTCACTTAACTTTGTAGACCCACAAAATCAACTTGGAAAGTTCTTGGCAACCTTTTATTTAAAGGACAAACTGTAAAGCCCTTCAAAAAGAGTTGTCCATCCTGTAAAGAAGCATTAATGGACAATTCATGGATGATTACCTTAAACACAAGCCTACCGGGCACTTATACCTCCTTCCTGCCCAGGCCAATTTCCAGCTTTCAGCGCTGTTGCACTTTGAATGACAATCATGCAACACTGTACCCATATGAAATTTTTAGCATTGTTTTGTAACAGAGCTTTATTTTGGTGGTGTTTAATCACCTCTGGGTTTTTTTTTCTGAAACAAACCAAAAACCACTGAAAACTTTGAAAAAAATGTTTTTTCTTAGTTTTTGTTATAACATTTTGTAAATAAGTGATTTTTCTCCTTCACTGATGTGCACTGATGGACACTGGTAGGTGGCACTGATGTGGAGGCACTGGTAGGTGACACTGATGGGCATTGACAGGCATCACTGATGGGCACTGAAAGGCAGCACTGATATATGGCACTGATACATGGCACTGATAGGCAGCACTGTTAGGTGGCACTGACTGGCACTGACTGGCACTCATGGGTGACACTGAAAGGCAGCTCAAATGGGCACTGATATGTGGCATTGATGTGCACTGGTAGGCACTGATATGTGGCACTGATGGGCACTGGCAGGTGGCACTGCTGAGCACTGACACAAGGCACTGATGGACACTGACAGGTGGCACTGCTGAGGCTACACTGGTCATCAGGGCACACTGATCATCAGTGCCCTGATGATCAGTGTACATGTCCCCTCCGCGGAAAGCCTCTTACCGGCTCTCCTCTGTCAGCATGACAGCTCGAGAGGAGAGAAATGCTGATAACCGGCATTTCCCTGTTTACATGTGATCAGCTGTGATTGGACACAGCTGATCACATGACCGAGCCGACATCTTTGGCACTTTCCGTGATCGGTGATCCGCTGTGTCCGAGGAACAGAGCGCACCGCCAATCGCCGCGCTGCGTGCTCCCTGAGCAGCGCATGCGCGGTGAGAATGGAAGGACGTCATATGACGTCCCCCCAGAACGAGAGAACCACCTTGAGTCTGTCATATTACTATATGGCAGGTGGGAGGTGGTTAAGGAATCTCCTGAGTTGGTCATGACCATTGATAGCCTCACATAGTTGATGATGTGCTATAAAGTCCACTCCTCAACTTTGTAGAATTCCAAACCAAACTTGGAAAGTGCTTAGAAACCTGTGTTTGAAATGACAACCTGTAAACTCTTCCATGAAGAGTTGTCCATTCTGCACATATTCAGGCTAAATAAAACATGATGAATTGGTGAATCTTCTGAACTGGTCATCACATCCTCCTGTGGTTGATAATGTGCCATGAGTGTTCACCTGTCAAATGTAGCATTCCAAAGGCTTGGAAATGGCTGAAGAACCTTTATTCAAAAGACAACCTGTAAACTCTTCATTGAAGAGCTGTCCATTCTGCAAAAAAGCATACAATTCACGAATGATGAATACTCTGAGGATTCTTCTGAACTGGCCATCACTATTCCTAACCTCACCTGGTTGGTGACATGCTATGAATGTCTACATGTCAATAGAATATATACAATTTTGTAGAACTCCAAAACAGACTTGGAAAGTGCTTGGGAATCTTTACTCAAAGGACAACCTGAAAACTTTCCCATGAAGAGTTGTCCAATCTGCAATTGATCATACAATTCATGAATCGTGATTACCTGGGTTCGTAAATTGTTTGACTGTCACGTACCTGGTGTGAGAGGCGAATGGAGAGAGGGCTTTCCCTTTGGCTAAGTTCCAGACTCACCTGAGAGTGGGACAGCAGGAGTCAGGCCCAAAGTGGCACAGGTCGCCTATAGGATTGCTTGTTGGTGGTCCACCCAGGAGCGCAGCTGATGCACTGAGATGAGGTCTGCAGACAGGTGGCGCCTGTGCGAGGTATGCAAGCCCTGCCGGGGAACAGAGGATTACTTGATAGCCGGTTCAAAGCCGAGGTCCGGTACCGGGTGGAGATTAGAGCAGACGTAGTCAGATGAGATAGCTGAGGTCATACACAGAGGAGCAAGAGGGAATATCCGTTAGCCAAGCCGAGGTCATACACAGAGAAGCAAGAGGGAATATCCGTTAGCCAAGCCGAGGTCATACACAGAGGAGCAAGAGAGAATATCCGTTAGCCAAGTCAAGGTCAGGTCAGGGTTTAAGCAGAGAAGACAGGTCCAGGAGCAAGCCGAGTCACAGTAGCACAGGAACAAGAAGTCACAGGAACAAGGTACTGGGGAGCCAGAGATCAACCAGCTCCTGAGAGTAGTGCAGGGCTTCCTTATAAAGGCCGTTTGGCAACAAATTTGAGCCAAAGTGAACTTTTGCGGCCATGCAAGGTACTGACAGGGGTGCCAGGTCTCCTAACACCTCTGCCGAAGATGGAGCCCTGACAGTAACACACTATCAGATAAATCTTCATGGAAATAAATATTTAGGCTAATTATCACTTGAGGGAGTTGGTTAATCTCATAAACTGACCATCACCATAGATATCCTCACGTGGCTGGTAATGTGGTACGATTGTCCACTTGTCAAAAGAATATTTCAAATATTGTGGTGCTCCAAAACAGACTTGGGAGGTATTTAGGAATCTTTTTTTTCCAAAGCACAACTTGTAAACTCTTCCATGAAGAGATGTTCAATCTGCAGAGAATCGTACAATTCATGAATCAATCATGATTACTTTGAGGAACTGGTGAATCTCCTCAATTGATCATAACAATTGATAGCCTCATGTGGTTGACATGCAATGATGTTCACTAGTTTAGAATGTCAAACGTTGTAGTACCCCATAACAGACTTGTGGAAGGTGTTTAGGAACCTTGATTGAAAAGACAACCTGTAGATTCTTCCATGAAGAGTTGTCTATTCTGAAGGTAATCATTCAATTCATGAATCATGATTACCTGGGTTCATAAATTTAGTGATTCTCTACCGATTAGATAAATCTCAATGGAAGTATTCCGGTTAATTATAACTTGAGGAATTGATGAATCTTCTGAACTGATCATCACCACTGATCTCGTGGTTGGTGATGCGCCATGATTGTTCATTTATCAATAGGATATGTCCTATATTGTAGTACTCCAAAACAGGCTTTGGAAGTGCTTGGGTACCTTTTTATTTGAAAGACAAGCTGTAGACTCTTCCTTGAAGAGTTGCCCAGTCTGCAAAGAATCATATAGTTCATGAACCCTGATTACCTGGATACTCGCATTGTAATTTTCTTAATTAAAACTTGAATCTGTGAACCTCCTGAACCAATCATCACCACTGATAGCCTGGCGTGGTCGGTGATGTTCTATGACTGTTCACTTAGAATCACTTAGGTCAATAGAATGTCAAACCTTGTAGTACTCCAGAACAGGCTTGGAATGTGCTTAGGAACCTTTATTCAAAAGACAACCCAAAGACTCTTCTATGCGCAGTCTGCAAAGAATGAATACCTCGAGGAATTGGTGAATCTCCTGAACTGATCCTTCTCCTTGATATCCTGACGTGGTTGGTAACGTGCTATGATGCTCACTAGTCGATAGAAACTAGATGGAAAAAGACTTGGAAAGTGCCTAGGAACCTTTTATTGAAAAGACAAACCGTAGACTCTTCTATGTAGAGTTGTCCAGTCTGCAAAGAGTCAGTACTATTCATGAATCCTGATTACCTGGATTCCTAAATTGTGTGATTCTCTACTAATTTATAAAAATCTTCATGAAAACATTCAGATGATTCAAAACTTGAGGAATTGGTGAACTGATCATCACCCTAGATAGCCTCATGTGGTTGGCGATGTGCTATGATGTTTGTTCATCAGTAGAATGTCAAACCTGGTTAATACCAGAACAGTCTTTAAAAGTGTTTAGGAACCTTTTTTTCATATAAGTGTTTGCAAGTTCTTTGAATAAAGGTTCCTAAGCACTATCTAAGTCTATTTTGAAGAAATACAGCATTTGAAATATAATTCTGACAAGTGGACAATCATAGCACAACACTAACCATGTCAGGATATCAATGGTGATGATCAATGTAGGAGATTCACTTGTTCCTCTAGTCTTAGTATTGTATGTTTCTCTGCAGACTGGGCAACTTTTCATGTAAGAGTTTACAAGTTATTCTTTTTTGAAGAGTTGCCCAGTCTGCAGAGAAACGTACAAAAAAAAACTTGAGGAATTGGTGAATCTCTTCCATTGATATCCTGATATGGTTGGTGATGTTCTATGATTGTCCACTTGTCAGAAGATGTCAATTCCTGTAGTACTCCAATATAGGCCTAGATCATTGTTTCTCAACTAGGGTTCCTCTAGAGATTTATAGGGGTTTCATGAGCAATACATTCCCACTGACATTTATTGATCTTTTTAGCTATCTGTAAGGGGGCAATTCTTCTCAGTGTAAGGCCATCACACTACTGTATCATTAGTTGTAGATATAGTAACTTTAGCAGGGGTTCCGAGACTGGAAAGTCATTTCAAGGGTTCTACTGTGTTCAAAAGGCTGAGAGATCCTGGCTTAGATGGGGCTTAGGAAACTTTATTAGTAAACGTTTACACAAATAAGTTGCCCAGTCTGCATAGAATCCTACATTTCTTGATTCCTGATGCTCACGATTGGTCGGCAAGGTGCTATGATGTCCTCTTGCCATTGAAATGGCACATAACCAACCATGTCAGGATATCAGTGGTGATGAGTGGAGGAGATTCACTAGTTCTTCTATTTATTTACTAGTTCCTCTATAATATTGTATGTTTCTCTGCAGACTGGGCAAGTTATTCTTTTGAAGAGTTGCCCAGTCTGCAGAGAAATGTACAAAGAAAAAAAAAACTTGAGGAATTGGTGAATCTCCTCAATTGATATCCTGATATGGTTGGTGATGTTCTATGATTGTCCACTTGTCAGAAGATGTCAATTCCTGTAGTACTCCAATATAGGCCTAGGTCATGGTTTCTCAACTAGGGTTCCTCCAGAGATTTAGGTGTCCTTTTATCATGCAGCTGTAAATGACCGCTGCTCAGTTCTCTGGCATTCTCAGAGGAGAGCGTTCTCCTCTGAATGCCTTTTTATGAAGCGGTGTAGATCGCTTCTCCGAATGAAGGGAGAAGCAATCTAAAAACACTTTGAACGCTGGAAAACGGCTACTTTTACTATAATCTCACAAGATTACAGTAAGAGATCAGTCAAACACCGTATAATAAGCAGCGGCAAATTACTGCTGCTTCATTTGTGGGTCCTCTGATTCTCCAGCTCTGGGCTGGAGAATCTGCAGGGAGAACACAGATCGCCAGTGAAGGGCTGACATCGCTCCTTCATACACTGGCCATCTGTGTGCTGATGATCAGGGGAGAACATGTTCTCCACTGGTCATCTCTGTTTCCTAAACCACTAATGATCGGAGATTAGCAATGATCCTTAGGATCGCAGCTGGTCTCTGTTTCATAAAAGGACACTTTACAGGGGTTTCATGAGCAATAAGTTCCCATTGACATTATTGATCTTTTTAGGTATCTGTAAGGGGGCAATTCTTCCCAGTGTAAGGCCATCACACTACTGTATCATTAGTTGTAGATGTAATTTTAGCAGGGGTTCCCTGAGACTGGAAAGTAATTTCAAGGGTTCTTCTGTGTTGAAAAGTTTGAGAGATCCTGGCTTAGATGGTGCTTAGGAAACTTTATTAGTAAACGTTTACACAAATAAGTTACCCAGTCTGCATAGTATCCTACAATTCTTGAATCCTGATGCTCACGATTGATCTCCTCATGTGGTCAGTGAGGTGACTATGCTGTCCTCTTGCCATTGAAATAGCACATCACAAACCATGTCAGGATATCGGTGGTGATGAGTGGAGGAGATTCACTAGTTCCTCTAGTTTTAATATTGTATGTTTCTCTGCAGACTGGACAACTTTCCATGTAAGAGTTTACAAGTTATTCTTTTGAAGAGTTGCACAGTGTGCAGAGAAATGTACAAAAAAAAAAAAAAAAAACTAGAGGAATTCGTGAATCCTCTCAATTGATATCCTGATATGGTTGGTGGTGTTCTATGATTGTCCACTTGTCAGAAGATGTCAATTCCTGTAGTACTCCAATATAGGCCTAGATCATGGTTTCTCAACTAGGGTTCCTCCAGAGGTTTATAGGGGTTTCATGAGCAAAAAGCAAATAGTAATTTTAGCAGGGGTTCCGAGACTGGAAAGTAATTTCAAGGGTTCTTCTGTGTTGAAAAGGTTGAGAGATCCTGGCTTAGATGGTGCTTAGGAAACTTTAGTAGTAAACGTTTACACAAATAAGTTGCCCAGTCTGCATAGTATCCTACAATTCTTGAATCCTGATGCTCACGATTGATCTCCTCATGTGGTCGGTGAGCTGCTATGATGTCCTCTTGCCCGAAAGTTGTAGGACTCAAAAACAGGCTTTGAACTTGCTTTTTCAAAGGACAACCTGTAAACTCTAACCCGATAATCAACCGTTTCTACCCAACACAGACCTATTATCTGCGTTGACTCCTTTTCGGGAATATAGACCCACACTTAGTGTAACCGTGCACTGCAAGCCTCTTCTTGCATCAAAGGGCTGAAATTGTATCTAGTAGACACGTGTTGCATCTCCGAGTCCTTTGACTCCGGCACAGCGTGGATATGTTGACAGCAGAAATGTGACAGGGGAAAGCGGTATGGTGCATCTCTTCATTTCCGACACCTCATCCACCTTCCCGTGGGGTTAAACCTTTCTCTGGAATGCGGATTAAAAAGTTCTTTCCTAATTAAGTCTAGGCAGAGGCTTTGGAATCTAAACCTTAAGTAACATTTATAATTGTTGCTATTTCTGTTGTACATCTGCTTTTTTAGAAAACCTAGGCGATAGCAGTTTGTCAAAAAAAAAAATCTTCCTCCTTGATCAAGTTGTACCGATTTAGCTGACCTATCTCCTAGTCCCCTTTAAGAAGAAGAAAAAAAAAGTAGCAGCCAACGGAGCCCCTCGCTCTTTGCCCAGATATCCCTGTTCCTCTTGCTGTGCGTGTGTGAGAGGGGGGAGCTTTGTGAAGAGGCCCTTTATATTTTCATAGCTGATGTTTCAACCTGAGCATATCCTGGCAGGGTCCCCCTTGCTGAACATCATAGTTTCCGTTCATTAGGAGCTGGAGTCCGGCTGGAAGCTAAGCGCTGGGCTCTGCAGTCTGTAGCACAGCTGACTCTGCACAGGGGCCTTGGCTTCTCCGACCCTCTTTTTGGTAGAAGTGCAGAGAAGGAAGGACAGGACTCCGAGGGTCAGCTAAGGATCTCTGGGCTGAAAGTGGAGTTGGACCTTGTGTAACAGTTTAACTCCTTTCGCTGCGAAGACTTCTCGGTTGCTTGTCTAGACAAATGGCTTGTCTTTTACCATTCTAGTGTTCTTCTGTAAACAGTCTTGGGGGTTCTACTTAAAGGGACTCTTCTCTTTCGGAGACTTGTCCGTGTTGCTTCTAGTAAACTATCACGGTCAGATTTTTAGGGCTGGGGCATGGGTGAGCCAAACTGTGCCCGAGTTTGATTGTCCCCATTCCCCTGTTGGTGTGCGTTCACACTTGGCCTCCGGAAGGTTTTACCCCTTCCATGGTCAGGGCAAATTTGTTTTGCTATTCAGCACTGTGCTACTTTAATGGGCAATTGCTTGGTCATGCAACACTGTACCCAAATGACATTTTTATATCCTTTTTTTTTTTTTTTTTTTCATACAAGTAGAACTTTATGTTGGTGGTATTTGATCACCACTGGGTTTTTTTGTCCTTCCGATTTATATTTATTTATTACAGGTACTTATATAGCGCCGTCAATTTTACGCAGCGCTATACATATATATTGTACATTCAGATACTGACCATTTTAATTGGCCCTGCTGAGATGGCGTCACTCCTGCTTGCGCATGAGAGTTCATTCATATCAGCATAGCCGAAATTGTACACTGAGCTGCGCTGGAGATGGCACGTTTCCCAGATACAGGTTCTGGTTCTTTAGGAGAATAATGGAGGTGTATTTCAAAGAAACATTATTTTTTTATTTCAGGTACTTATATAGCGCTGTCAATTTTATGCAGCGCTTTACATATATATTGTACATTCACATCAGTCCATAACCCTCAAGGGGAGCACAATCTAAGGTCCCCTAACTCGCATTCATACATACACATACTAGGGACAATTTAGACAGGAGCCAATTAACCTACAAGCATGTCCTTGGAGTGTGAGAGGAAACTGGAGTACCCAGAGGAAACCCACGCAGGCAAAGGGAGAACATGCAAACTCCAGGCAGGAGGTACCATGGCTGGGATTTGAACCAATGACCCGAGTACTGCCAGGCGGAAGTGCTAACCATTTAGCCACTGTGCTGTCTCAATTATATAATTATACAAACTAAAAAAGACCAATGGTTTTGTGGAGGGGAAAAAAATGGGATTGTCTACTTTCTGTCATAAAACGCATCCAATAAAAATCAAATTTCTTCAAAAAGTTAGGCCAAAATGTATTCTGCTACATGTCTTTGATTAAAAAAATCCCAATAATTGTATATTATTTGGTTTATGTGAAAGGTATTGCGTCCACTAACTATGATGTATAATCAGGGGTGTCAAATTGGCGGCCTGCCAGCTGTTGGGAAAATACAAGTCCCATCATGCCTCTGCCTTTGGGAGTCATGCTTGTAACTGTCAATCTTGCAATGCCTCATGGGACTTGTAGTTTGGAAACAGCTGGAGGGCCGCCGATTTGACACCTATGGTGTGTATATATACACTTTCTGACCAGTCACGTACATGGTACATCATTGGTCTTCCAGAGGCTGTACTGGGGTGATGCCACTCGAATGCTATTACAAACAGCTGTAGGGGCCATAACCCCCCCTCCCCCCAAGTTCCGCCACTTGCTCGGACTCTACTGTACCGCCGGGACACCCTGAGCAACCAGCTGGTGCGTCCGCCGGCTGGTTGGAAATCCAAACCAAGTCAAGCTCAGCTTTGATCGGCTCTACGCTATGGTAACCCGGAAGCGATGACCTGACTTCTGGGTTACCCAGATGTAAACTGCGCCATTTTTAAAAACTGAAAAGCATTCAAAAACACCGATCTTGGTGTTTTGAGTGCTTTTAAGTGCAGAGGAGGGATTTGGGATCTTCTAGACCTCGGATCCCTCCATAAAGAGTACCTGTCACATGCCTATTGCTGTTACAAGGGATGTTTACATTCCTTGTGAAAGCAATTAAACCATAAAAGTGCTAAAAAAAAATGTTAGTGTATTAAAAAAAAATAAAAAAATGTATAACTTAAAAAAAAAAAAGATAAGAAAAAAGTGCCCCATCGCCCCGTGCTCATGTTGAAAGGCGAACACATGCCTTGCATGCCTGCAAATAGCAATTGTACCACACATTAGTAATTCCAGAACCAAACTTTCTCTGTAAATCTAACGTGATAACCTGTAAAGCTGTGGTTCTCAACCTTTCTAATGCCGCGACCCCTTAATACAGTTCCTCATGTTGTGGTGACCCCCAACCATAAAATTATTTTCGTTGCTACTTCATAACTGTAATTTTGCAGTGGGAGGAGTAGTGCCACGTCATTGGTGTCAGTGGGAGGAATAGTGTCCCATCACTGATGTCAATGGGAGGAATAGTGCCCCATCATTGGTGTCAGTGGTAGGAATAGTGCCCCATCATTGGTATCAGTGGTAGGAATAGTGTCCCATCACTGATGTCAATGGGAGGAATAGTGCCCCATCATTGGTGTCAGTGGTAGGAATAGTGCCCCATCATTGGTATCAGTGGTAGGAATAGTGTCCCATCACTGATGTCAATGGGAGGAATAGTGCCCCATCATTGGTGTCAGTGGTAGGAATAGTGCCCCATTATTGGTGTCAGTGGGAGGAATAGTGCCCCATCATTGGTGTCAGTGGTAGGAATAGTGTCCCATCACTGATGTCAATGGGAGCAATAGTGCCCCATCATTGGTGTCAGTGGGAGGAATAGTGCCCCTTCATAGGTGTCAGTGGGGGGAATAGTGCCCCATCATTGGTGTCAGTGGGAGGAATAGTGCCCCATCATTGGTGTCAGTGGGAGGAATACTGCCCCATCATTGGTGTCAGTGGGAGGAATACTGCCCCATCATTGGTGTCAGTGGGAGGAATACTGCCCCATCATTGGTGTCAGTGGGAGGAATACTGCCCCATCATTGGTGTCAGTGGGAGGAATACTGCCCCATCATTGGTGTCAGTGGGAGGAATACTGCCCCATCATTGGTGTCAGTGGGAGGAATAGTGCCCCATCATAGGTGTCAGTGGGGGGAGGAATAGTGCCCCATCATAGGTGTCAGTGGGGGGAGGAATAGTGCCCCATCATAGGTGTCAGTGGGGGGAGGAATAGTGCCCTATCGTTGGTGTCAGTGGGGGGAGGAATAGTGCCCCATCATAGGTGTCAGTGGGGGGAGGAATAGTGCCCCATCGTTGGTGTCAGTGGGGGGAGGAATAGTGCCCCATCGTTGGTATCAGTGGGGGGAGGAATAGTGCCCCATCGTTGGTGTCAGTGGGGGGAGGAATAGTGCCCCATCGTTGGTGTCAGTGGGGGGAGGAATAGTGCCCCATCGTTGGTGTCAGTGGGGGGAGGAATAGTGCCCCATCGTTGGTGTCAGTGGGGGGAGGAATAGTGCCCCATCGTTGGTGTCAGTGGGGGGAGGAATAGTGCCCCATCGTTGGTGTCAGTGGGGGGAGGAATAGTGCCCCATCGTTGGTGTCAGTGGGGGGAGGAATAGTGCCCCATCGTTGGTGTCAGTGGGGGGAGGAATAGTGCCCCATCGTTGGTGTCAGTGGGGGGAGGAATAGTGCCCCATCGTTGGTGTCAGTGGGGGGAGGAATAGTGCCCCATCTTTGGTGTCAGTGGGGGGAGGAATAGTGCCCCATCATAGGTGTCAGTGGGGGGAGGAATAGTGCCCCATCATTGGTGTCAGTGGGGGGAGGAATAGTGCCCCATCATTGGTGTCAGTGGGGGGAATAGTGCCCCATCACTGGTGTCAGTGGGGGGATTAGTGCCCCATCACTGGTGTCAGTGGGAGGAATAGTGCCCCATCACTGGTGTCAGTGGGAGGAATAGTGCCCCATCACTGGTGTCAGTGGGAGGAATAGTGCCCCATCACTGGTGTCAGTGGGAGGAATAGTGCCCCATCACTGGTGTCAGTGGGAGGAATAGTGCCCCATCACTGGTGTCTGTGGGAGGAATAGTGCCCCATCACTGGTGTCAGTGGGAGGAATAGTGCCCCAACGTTGGTGTCAGTGGGAGGAATAGTGCCCCAACGTTGGTGTCAGTGGGAGGAATAGTGCCCCAACGTTGGTGTCAGTGGGAGGAATAGTGCCCCAACGTTGGTGTCAGTGGGTGGAATAGTGCCCCAACGTTGGTGTCAGTGGGTGGAATAGTGCCCCATCGTTGGTATCAGTGGGAGGAATAGTGCCCCATCGTTGGTATTAGTGACACCAATGATGGGGCACTATTCCTCCCACTGACACCAATGATACTTACCTTGCTGACCCCTGCTCCAGCCTGGGCTCGCTCGCTCCCTCCCTCCCTCTCCCATGGTACAGACACTTACCGGTCAGATGTCTTCCTTCTCCGGCCGCTCTCCTCCTCTTCACTCGCTCGATCTTCGCGGTGCCGCTCGGCTCCTCCTTTCCAAGCTCCACCTCCTCGCCGGTGATTGGCCGCCTGTGTGCCTCTCCTGAGCTACAGTTCCGGCGGCCAATCACCGACGAGGAAGGATTGATCCCGGGGGTGTGTCCAGATGACAGGGACGGCATGTCATCCCGCCCACACCTGGAGACAGATCAAGGAGCGGTGTCTCGGTTCTTAAGGCCATCGGAAATATGTGTTTTCCGATGGTCTTAGGCGACCCCTGGGAAAGTGTCGTTCGACCCCCAAAGGGGTCCGACCCCCAGGTTGAGAACCGCTGCTGTAAAGGATTTTAAAGCATCGCCTAAGGATAGTAAAATTTACGTTGTTTGTCCCCATTGCACGAGAATGCGCAATGTTAAAGCGTGACATGTTTGGTATCTATGTACTCAGAGTAACATCATCTTTTAAATCATACAAAAAAATTGGGTTATGTATGTTTTTGTTTTTTTTTGTTTTTTTGCATTAAAATTAAAAAAAGGTGTGGCGTTTTTTTTTTTCCCCCTAGAAATTGCGTTTTGAAAAACCGCAGCGCAAATACCGAATGATTTAAAAGATGGTACACATATATATATGTGTTAGGGTTTTTGCTAGAAAATTTTTGGAACCCCCAAATTGTTACTTATGAACAGTGCCAGAAAAAACCTGGTCCTTTAAAGCGGAACTTCACTCTCTCAATCAACATTGACTATTTTTAATCCTTATGTTGCTAACATTAGTAAATAGATAGGAAAGTATTATATTTACTTGTTTTACACTTATTCTTTGTTTCTTTAGTTCCTGGTTTCCATGCCTGGGAGGGAAGGTGCTCAGCCTATGCCTGAGCTAAGGGCAGATGGATTCCAGGAAGTAAATGATACATGCACCATCTGCCCTTACTTAAAATGGCCACTGCCAGAAATGCCAGGGGGTGTTTTTTCCAAAATGATTTCTGAATAAACTAAAGCATGGAGACGTGGATGAATGGCTGTTTGCTTTGAATATCAAAAATGAATTAATTTTGATGTGCTCAGATGCAGTGCATAAACAAAAAAAAAATCAGTGTAGGGCTTTAACATAGAAATAACAATAAAAGAAATAGAAATAATAACCAGTCCCCCACCAAGGTGAAATAATGTGCCAATAATGCGCATATTATTATAAAAGTCTATATAAGAGTCCACATAATCTGGAAATGCTGGTGCTTAGTAAAACCGGAGACCAAAGAATAGTCCGTCGCCTTCCACCCAATCACTCGTCCTTACCGGAGGATTTGACCACCCAAAGGATTGGTAAAATAGCGCAGTTATCAGGCCCGGCAAATGTATCATAGGCTTCCAAATAAGTCTCCCAGAAGATCCAGATAGTATTCCGAGATATCTTCTAAACCATAAGGTCTCAGATGGCAGATGACTCTCCACGCAGTAAACACCACAAAAGGAAAGCGTAACCGCTCATAGGGTAGTCAATTTAAAAAGGTATTTCAATTAATTCAAAATATTGCACTTTTTAAAAGGATAAAAATCAGCCTGTCTATGTAATGTTTCCTTCCAACAAAATGGCTGCGGTCCGTGGTGACATCATGCATTGTGGCTCTAACCTACGCATTTGTCACAGAGAGGACGTCATCAGGGACGAGGTGCAGTTCCACTATAAGTGGATATAGTGGAATTTTACGCAGCTATACTAGTAGTAGCAGTGATAAGCGGCTTATAGCGTGTCGGGCAATCTGGCGCTAACAAACACTGGCTGGGAGGGGCACCAATTGATTGACTGTATTAGCGTCGCTGGAGATGCTAATACAGTGATCTTTGATAATACTGTACACCAGGGGTCTCTAGTCTTTCTAAACAAATGGCCATTTTTTTTGTTCTTCAAATTTTAGGGGGCTGAACTGTGGCCAGCGAGAGTGGAAATTTTCCTGCCATCAGTGGGAGTAAACATGGTATTAGGTGCAGGAATAGTGCCCTATCGTTTGTATCATTGGGAAGAATAGTGCCCCATTGTTGGTGTCAGTTGGCTAAATAGTGTCTCCTATCAGTGGGAGGAATATTGCCCGAAGGGCTGAATAAAGGCAAGCGAAGGGCCGCGGTTTGGAGACCACTGCTGTACACTATACTAATGGCTGGGTGACAGGGGTGTGTTCAAGGGGTTAACTGTGTGCCTAATAGAAGTAAGGTGTACTGCATTCACCTTTCCAACCGCTCCATCTCCGCCACCCCCCTCTGCCAATCCCTCCACTGGCTTCCGATTGCGCAACGGATCAAATTCAAAATCCTAACACTGACGTACAAAGCCGTCCACCATACTGCCCCGAACTACATCACTGACCTAATATCCAAGTACCACCCAACACGCAAACTCCGCTCCTCACAAGACCTCCTTCTCTCTAGTTCCCTGGTCTCCTCCTCCCATGCCTGCCTCCAGGACTTCTCCAGGGTGTCACCCATCCTCTGGAACTCCCTGCCCCAACCCATCAGATTATCACCTACTCTCCTCTCCTTTAGGCGCACCCTGAAAACCCACCTCTTCAGGGAAGCCTACCCCACCCCCTGCTAACTTGCAAACCTCCTCCACTCTTCCTACCACTCCATCCCCCACAGCTATCTCCTCCTGTGCCACCATCCCCTCCCTCCTAGATTGTAAGCTTGAAAGAGCAGGGCCCTCGATCCCCTCATGTTTTGCATTGTATTGGTATTGTTCTGTCACATGTTCTGTCCCCCTCTGTAATGTACAGCACTGAGCGAACTATTGGCGCTTTATAAATACTGTATAATAATAATAATAATACTGCGTTTACTCACAGGATCTGGCTGTCTTTTTTTTTTTTTCTTTTTTTCTCTGAACTCAGAGTTGATATCGGGGAGAAAAACCTTCCAGATCGGTGTTCTGTGCGTTTGTGAACACAGGTCTCTGTGTTGTGATTGGCCACAGCCGATCAGCTGGTATACAGTCAAAATGGCTGCAACCTGCTGACAAACTTGTGCTGTGTCCAATCACAGCACAGATCAGCAGGAGGCACGCACACGAAAACCAGGAAGCGCATCGTAACGTACCCGTATGTCTTGGTGCCTGCCTGTACTGCCCACTAGTGGTAAATGTACTGTTAGCGGGTGGCAAGCGGTTAAAGCAAGCATGCCATGGCCTCATCGCCTCTAACCAAACTGCAGTGTTCCCCGCTTCAGTAATTCGTGATCCACTAAGCGTTCTGTGCTGAAGCTGAAACTGAAACTAATCTTACCAGACCACAAGTGAACCGTGCTTGGGTACAAACGAACAGGACCAAGGGGTGAACCGTGCTTGGGTACAAACGAACAGGGCCAAGGGGTGAACCGTGCTTGGGTACACATGAACAGGACCAAGGGGGTGAACCGTGCTTGGGTACACACGAACAGGACCAAGGGGGTGAACCGTGCTTGGGTACAAAGGAATAGGACCAAGGGGGTGAACCGTGCTTGGGCACAAAGGAACAGGACCAAGGGGGTGTACCGAGCTTGGCTACAAACTAACAGGACCAAGGGGGGGAACCGGGCTTGGGTACACATGAACAGGACCAAGGGGGTGAACCGTGCTTGGGTACAAAGGAACAGGACCAAAGGGGTGAACCGTGCTTTGGTACACACGAACAGGACCAAAGGGGTGAACCGTGCTTGGGTACACACGAACAGGACCAAAGGGGTGAACAATTCTGGGGTACAAACGAACAGGACCAAGGGGGTGAACTGTGCTTGGGTACAAACGAACAGGATCAAGGGGGTGAACCGTGCTTGGGTACAAACGAACAAGACCAAGGGGGTGAACCGGGCTTGGGTACAAACGAACAGGACCAAGGGGGGGAACCGTGCTTTGGTACAAAGGAACAGGACCAAGGGGGTGAACCGCGCTTGGGTACAAACGAACAAGACCAAGGGGGTGAACAGAGCTTGGGTACACACGAACAGGACCAAGGGGGTGAACCGTGCTTGGGTACAAACGAATAGGACCAAAGGGGTGAACCGAGCTTGGGTACAAAGGAACAGGACCAAGGGGGTGAACCGTGCTTTGGTACAAAGGAACAGGACCAAGGGGGTGAACCGTGCTTGGGTACAAAGGAACAGGACCAAGGGGGTGAACCTTGCTTGGGTACAAACGAACAGGACCAAGGGGGTGAACCGAGCTTTGGTACGGTTAAAACTATCAGTGTGAGGGCACCCTTAGTGCTGTCTGGGTTATCTGTGCCCAAGTTGGACTACCCCCCCAACATCACCCCTGGTCTGCACCCACTGTGGTTTAGAATTCCAGGTACGGATATTTTTACATAGCTGCATTGGACCAGCTTAGTTGGCAATATCATGGTAAGTCCTGGCCAAAAATATTGTCCTCCCTGCATTTGTCAGATAACGCACCACTTAGCTCAGAAAATTGTTTCAGTTATAAATGTTTCGGCATTCTCATGTTTTATTCCTTTTGTTTGTATTGGTATGACACAAAAAAGTGGAGAAACAAAAAGCCAAATCTGACACATGCCATGGAAAACCCCAAAAATGGACAGGACAAAATTATTGGCACCCACAATTTAATATTTGGTAGCACACCTTTTCTAAAGAATAACAAATCAATGGCTTCCTGTAACCATCGATGAATTTCTTCCACCTCTCTACTGGAATTTTGGAGCGCTCTTCTTTCAGCAACTGCTCCAGGTCTCTCAGATTGGAAGGGTTCCTTTTCCCAACTGCTGTTTTGAGATCTCTCCACAGGAGCTCTATGGGATTGAGATCTGGACTCATTGCTGGCCAGTTCAGTCCTCTCCACCGCTTTCTCCTAAACCATTTCTGGGGGCTTTTTGACATGTGCTTTGGGTCATTGTCCTTCTGTAAGACCCATGACCTCTGACGGAGACCCAACTTTCTGACACTGGACCCTACATTGCACCCCAGAATTCTTTGGTAGTCTTCAGATTTCATAATGCCATGCACACGGTCAAGACATCCACTGCCTGAAGCAGCAAAGCAACCTCAAAACATCAGTGACCCCCCACCATGTGTGACTGGAGAGACTGTATTTTTTCTTTAAAAGCCTCATTTCTTTAAAACAGTAGAATGGTGGGCTTTACCAAAAAGCTGTCATTTTGTTTTGTCTGTCCACAGCACATCCTCCCAAAAGGATTTTGACTTCCTCGGGTAAGTTTTGGCAAACTCCATTCTGGCTTTTTTATGTTTGTCAGCAATGGGGTCCTCCTGGGTCTCCTACCATAGGGTCCTCCTGGGTCTCCTACCATAGCATCCCTTTTCATTCCAATGGCGACGTATAGTGTGAGCCGACACAGTTGTATCCTGTGCCTGAAGGTCAGCTTGAATTTGTCTGGAAGTTGAGGTTCTTTATCCAACAATCCTTTGTGGCAATCTCTGATCGTTTTTTATCTTTCATCCACAACCAGGTAGATTAGCTACAGTGCCATGGGCTGTAAACGTATTGACAATGTTGCACACAGTGGACACAGGAACATTAAGATCTGTTCATTGATACAGGTGAGTTTAATTACAAGTTAAAGGAGCATCACAAACTTGGAATGCAATGATTTCCAACAATTTTGAGAAGGTGCCAGTAATTTTTGTTTCGTCCATTTTGGGGGGTTTTACATGGAATGTGTCAGATTTGGCTTTTTGTTTCTCCACTTTTGTGTTATTGAAATCTGGACTGATTGCTGGTCAGTTCAGTCCTCTCCAGCACTTTGTCTGAAACATTTTCTGTTGTCATATCAATACATTTTTAAATATATAATACAATGTTAAACATTTTTGTGTCATACCAATACAAACAAAAGAAATAAACATGAGAATGGCGAAACATTTGTAACTGCAACAGTTTTCTGGGCGAAGTGGTGCATTATCTGACTGAAGTGCAGGGGTGCCAATATTTTTGACCATGACTGTTCCATACTGGTGGGATCCCCCTGGAAGCAGGAGACAGCTTGTGTAGTAGGCACACTGTTACATTGATTCACTAGCTTCTGGGTTCCATGTTGAACGGCTGCATTGTGAACACATGAGGTGGCTCACTTGCCATGGACGCCATTCAGGGAACACTTTGCATTTTCTCAATGATTGCAAAACATTCTCTGATTGGACAAGGTGGAGAGGCGAGACAGTGTCTTCACAATCTCAGCCCCCTCCAGTCAGAGAACACTTTGCATTCATTGAGAAAGTGGAAAGTTTTTTCTCTGGCGCTGAGCGGGTGGCTCCCAGGGTTCAACATGCAGCAGGGGAAGCCTGAAGGTTCACTGTAGTAGCAGTGCCTCCAGAATTCAGGTGGATCCCACAGGTATGGCCTATACTTACGTAGGACCAAGCTGGATCTGTGTAAATATTGCCATACTAGAAATTCAGTATCGGGGTCGTTTCACAGCAGGACATGCATGATCCGGTGCGGCATGTTTTTGACAGCCAGTTAATTTAAAAAATGTGCAAAGAGTACCCACATGGAAGAAAAATATATTTGAAATACTACAATTTTGGCTATATTCTCTCTCATGAGGTGCCATGCTGAACTTCCAGTGACCAGTATGAGAGAGTGAGAGCGATAACTTCAAATTTAACACACCTTTACCCATTCACACCAGAGACCTTGTAACATTAACGAGTCACATGACAGCGGGGAGGGAAAATGGGCAATTAGGCCCAATTTGGACTTAGTCACTTAGGGGTGGACTCACTTTTGTTGCCAGCGGTTTAGACATTAATGGCTGTGGGTTGAGGGGACAGCAAATTTCCATGTTATACAAGCTGTACACTGACTACATCACATTGTAGCAAAGTGTCATTTCTTCAGTGTTGTCACATGAAAAGAGAGAATCAAATATTTACAAAAATATGAGAGGTGGACTGACTTCTGTGAGATACTGTGTGTATTCATTCTCTCTCTCTCTCCCCCTCTCCTCCTCTTCCCCTCTCTCCCCAAAATATATGAAAAATACATTTTCAAATATACTGTATGTCTTTAAAAATACCAATCTGAATTTTTGGAATACATTTACAGATATATGTAAAAATATTCGTTAAAATTACTTTTTGTATAGGTTAAAAAAAATCTGAAGAATATTTTTAAAAATATTTATTAAAATATATTCTTCAGATTTTTTTAACATAAAAAGTCATTTTAACGTATTTATGTAAATGCATTCCAAAAATGTGGAATAAATGTATTTTTAAAGGCGTATTTTTGAAAATGTATTTTTTTAAATATTTTTCATATAGGTAGTAATAACGCATTTCAACATACTGTGTGTGTGTACGTGTATACATATATTATTATTATACAGTATTTATAAAGCGCCAATAGTTCGCTCAGCGCTGTACATTACAGAGGGGGACAGAACATGCGACAGAACAATACCAATACAATGCAAAACATGAGGGGATCGAGGGCCCTGCTCCTTGGAGCTTACAATCTAGGAGGGAGGGGGTGGTGGCACAGGAGGAGATAGCTGTGGGGGATGGAGTGGTAGGAAGAGTGGAGGAGGTCAGCAAGTTAGCAGGGGGTGGGGTAGGCTTCCCTGAAGAGGTGGGTTTTCAGGGTGCGCCTAAAGGAGAGGAGAGTAGGTGATAATCTGATGGGTTGGGGCAGGGAGTTCCAGAGGATGGGTGACACCCTGGAGGCGGGCAAGGGAGGAAGAGACCAGGGAACTAGAGAGAAGGAGGTCTTGTGAGGAGCGGAGTGCACGTGTTGGGTGGTACTTGGATATTAGGTCAGTGATGTAGTTTGGGGCAGTATGGTGGACGGCTTTGTACGTCAGTGTTAGGATTTTGAATTTGATCCATTGCGCAATCGGAAGCCAGTGGAGGGATTGGCAGAGGGGGGTGGCGGAGACGGAGCGGTTGGAAAGGTGAATGAGTCTGGCAGCCGTATTCAGGATCGACCTGAAGCGGGGATAGCCAGCGGCGAGGCAGGCCAGTGAGGGGGGAGTTGCAGTAATCGAGTCGTGATACGATGAGGGAGTGGATGAGCTGTTTAGTGGTTTCTGGGGTTAGGAACGTGCGGATTTTGGCGATGTTGCGGAGGTGGAGTCTGCACGAGTTTGTTAAAGATTGGACTTGGGGCTGGAAGGATAGGTTGGAGTCCAGAATGACACCAAGTACTCTGGCCTGCGGGGTTGGTTTGATGGTGGCGTTGTTGGACGTGATGGAGAAGTCAGTGGGGGGTGGTGTCCGGGTTGGGGGGAAGACAAACGTTTTGGAGAGGTTCAGTTTAAGGAAGTGGAGCGACATCCAGTCTGATATGTTGCTCAGTAGGTGTGTGATTCGGGCGGAGACTGAGGTGGTGAGGTGGGGGGTTGAGAGATAGATTTGTGTGTGGTCGGCATAGAGGTGGTAGTTGAAGCCGTGAGAGTGTATGAGTTGGCCAAGGGAGGAGGTGTAGATGGAGAAGAGAAGGGGCCCGAGGACAGAGCCTTTAGGGACCCCAACAGAGAGGGGGAGTGAGGGGGAGGTGGTAGCATTATAGGTAACGCTGAAAGAGCGTTGTGACAGGTAGGATGAGAGCCAGGAGAGAGCAGAGTCTCTGAGGCCGAGGGAGTGTAGTTTTTTGAGGAGTAGGGGGTGGTCGACTGTGTCGAAGGCTGCGGAGAGGTCAAGGAGTAGGAGCACTGAATAGTGGCCATTAGCTTTGGCGGTTAGCAGGTCGTTGGAGAGTTTGAGTAAGGTGGTTTCGGTGGAGTGTAGGGGACGGAAGCCGGACTGTAGGGGATCGAGGAGGTTGTTGTCGTTGAGGTGAGGAGCATAGGCGGGTGTAGACTAGGCGCTCGAGGAGTTTGGATGTGAATGGGAGCAGGGAGATGGGTCTGAGGTTGTTTGGGTCATTGGGGTCCAGGGAGGGCTTTTTAAGTATGGGGGTGATGTGTGCATGTTTCAGAGGGGAGGGGAAAGTGCCGGAGGATAGGGAGAGATTGAAGATGTGGGTGAGGGAGCGTAGGATGGAGGGGGAGGGAGGTCGTAGGAGTTGTGAGGAGATAGGGTCGAGGGGGCAGGTGGTGAGGCGGGCATCAGAGAGGATCTTGGAGACTTCCTCGATGGTAGTAAGATCAAAGGTGCGGAGTGTCGGGGGAGCTTCAGTATGAGGAATGTAGGGTGGGGTGGAACTGGAGGTCAGAGCAGTGGTGGGGCCGTGGGAGAGGGGTGATGAGGGGGTAGCTGAGTGAGAGGGAACAGGGTTGGAGGGAGTTTGAGCAGCGACGAAGTCCCTGCGGGTTATGTCGAGGGAGAGGGGGGATGAGGGGGTAGCTGTGTGAGAGGGGGCAGGTTGAGAGGGCGTGTGAGTTGCGGCGATGTCCTTGCGAATTGTGTCAATCTTGTTTTTGAAGTGATTGGCAATCTCAAGGGCGGTGAGTGAGGTGCTGGGTGGAGGTGGGGGTGGTGAGAGTAGAGAGTTGAAGGTGGGGAAGAGTCGGCGAGGATTGGAGGAGAGGGCCTTGATGAGGGTCAGGAAGTAGGCTTGTTTGGCTGCGTGGAGGGAGGAGGTGTAGGTGTGGAAGGCAGATTTGTAGCGGGTGAAGACTTGTTGGGATTTGGTTTTGTGCCATAGTTGCTCCAGGGCACGACTGTGTCATTTGAGGGTTTTGGAGTGATCAGTCTGCCAGGGCTGGAGTGGTCGGGGTCTGATGTTGCGTGTGGTTAAAGGCGCTAGTGAGTCAAGGGCTGTTGACAACGCGTTGTTGTAGGCAGTCATAGCCAAGTCGGGGCAGGACAGGGGGAGGATGCTGTCGTGGAGTTGATCAGCTATATGTGTGTGTGTACGTGTATACATATATGTGTGTGTGTGTGTCTGTGTGTGTACGTGTATGTATGTATATGTATGTATGTGTGTGTATGTATGTATGTGTGTGTATGTATGTATGTATGTATGTGTGTGTATGTATGTATGTGTGTGTATATATATATATATATATATATATATATATATAATGTGTGTGTATCAGGGCCGGACTGACAACTCATGGGGCCCCAGGACAATAGGGGATCATGGGGCCCCTGTGTCCTTGCCAAAACTCAAAAAGCCTATGAAAAAGGTACCAGGGGCATCTCATGGGGCCCCCTACTGACCCCAGGCCCTCGGGCAGTGCCCGTGTTTCCAAATGGTCAGTCCGCCCCCGGTGCGTATGTATATATATATATATATGTATGTATATGTATGTATGTGTGTATATATATATGTATGTATGTATGTGTGTGTATATATATATATATATATATATATATATATATATATATATATATATATATATATATATATAGTGTGTGTGTGTAAATTGAAATATATTGGATACGGCCGAAATTTTAGTATTTCAAATATATGTCAATATATTTGGGAAGAATATTTTTAAAATATATTTTTCTTCCATGTGGGGTTCTTTTGGCAAATGCACCTCATTCATCAAAAGTTCTAAAGAATTGCAGTTTGTGTTTTCGACAGCAACCATTCAGATAATCCCTTTTTATTTATTTATTTATTTTTTATTTAACATTTCATTAAAAACAATGGCATCTGATTGGTTGCTTTGTATAGCAGAAACCCTTTCAGGCCCTTTACCATGCAGAGACCATTGGGGTGAGATGCATTTTTCTCCTAAGTACCTTATCCCCAAGAAATACGACCAATAACTAAATACTATTAACAACATAGTTACGTTTACAGCCCCCTGCGTGTTCTAACTTACATTCGAGTAATGACTGCTGGGAGTTGATTGGTTGCTTTGGGCAACAATTTCCCCTTTTCCGTTGCAGATATGTACATAGCCTGAGGATGGACGGCTCTCACAATGACAGCATGCTTTCTGCAGATTGGCGTCCAATGACAGCAGACGCCGGCAATGCTTGGAATCCTCCGATACGACTTTTACCTTGATTGCTGCACTAAACCCCTCGTATTGTTCTGTAGACAGTTTTGAAGACCGGATATTTCATATCGATGGACATTGATGTTATGTTATATTCAGACACTACGTAGAAAGGTTTTTCAAGATGCTGACATGTCATTGAATACTAGAAAGGCATTTGTTCTGTAACAAACCTAATTGACATCAGTAGCTATGCTTATACCTGCAGGACTTCAGCCATCTGTCAGAGTATATAAGATGTTAGTGTTCCTGAACCCACAACAGTACAATCAGTACTATATCAAGTAGCTTGCTATGGGGGCACCTGAGCATGCACACTCCCCTGTTGCTGCTCTGTGTGTCCATTCACACATGGAGCCGTGGCTCGGCCTCACCCCCTCTCTCTTCTCATTGGCTCACTGGCTGTGATTGACAGCAGTAGGAGCCAGTGGCTCCCATTGCTGTCTCAGCCAATGAGGAGAGGGAGTCCCAGGATAGTCGAGACTCCAGTGCATATTGCTGGATCGGGATGGGGTTTAGGTGGGCTGAGGGGGGGGGAAGATGCTGCACACTGAAGGTTTTTCACCTTCATGCATAGAATGAATGAAGGTAAAAAACCTTCAGCCTTTATAACCACTTTAATGTTAAAGGGCTAAGCTTTGTTGTTGTCCTCTGGGTTGGGTGTTGTGCGAGCTCCATGCCCCCATTTCTCATCATTAACCTCCCTGGAGGTATTCCCGAGTGTAGCTCGGGGTAAAGTTTCAGTACCAAAAGCGGTAACCCTGAGCTACACTCGGGAATACTCTGCAGCGTTGCTCCAGGATCTCTTCTTCACTTTCCTTGTCCTGCGCTCCCGCGATGTCCCCCCTGCAGTGTCCCCTGTAATGTCCTCCGGCCGATGCCGGCATCTGTCTTCCGGGTTCCGTTCCCTGCGACGTCGGGACGTATGGGGGGTGGAACTGGCAGGAAATTTAAAAATGTTAAAAAGTGACAGCCACTAAATTCACTAAAATCACATAACAAAACATTACTGTATCAAACCATTTCACATACATTTTGTCCCGAGTGCTTTGTCCGGCACCCTGCCTGCATTTTTACTGTTCTTTCTGCCTGGGTACTGAGAAACGTCCATGGCGTCCAAAAAGCGTCCCTTTAGGTCAAAAGCGGTTTTAGACCGGCTAGAGAACAGCGATAGTAAATCAGAACCACTTGCAGAATTGAGTGATAATGATTCGTGGGGGAAATTCGTCATCAGACACTGAAAACGATTCTGCAACTTTGCTCAGCGATGTGCGAACTTGGCGCTCTATTTCAAATTTCAGTGTTTTCGGTTTGATTATATTATTGAATTAAATTTATTATTATTATTATATTTTTTTATTATTATTTGTTAAATTATAATTTATGATTTCGTGTTTCAAATTTTATCATACCCGGGATGTTTACTAGACTCTTGTTCGGACAGATTTCAGTGAGTTATTCCTAAGAATTACAGGCCTACAATAAAAAACGACATATTTCCAAGCAAAAAAAATGTACCGCTTTGAGCATAGAAATACTGACATAATCAGACCGCTAGGGAGGTTAAGTGGTTGTAAGGGCTCAAGGTTTTTTTTACCTACATGCATTGAATGCATGTAGGTAAAAAAGCTGTGTGCAGCAGCCCCCTCCGATACGTACCTGATCTCGATCTAGCAATATGCACAAAAGGCTCGGCTGTCCTGGGTCTTTCCCTTCTCATTGGCTAAAACAGCAGCAGGTGCCATTCGCTCTTGGGCACTTGGCAGGAGGGAGGCGCTTGGAGCGCTGGCGGGGGAACTGGGAAGAAGAGGATAGGATGCTGCTCTGTGCAAAACCACTGTATGGCATTTTTGACAGTGTGACATTTTTACTGTTTTAAGAAACAAAATCAATCACTTTGAGTGTAAAGGAAGCACCACCCTACTGCTGCTCCTTGCAAGCACCTTGGGGAACTCCAACCTATGGTCTATTCCTACTGCCTGACTATAGTGGCCTGATCACCACCAAGGCCTTGCCTAATACTTTGAGCCTGGGTGCTTTACCGTTACACGGGTGAATCTACTTGGTATCCTTTTGAAGGAACTGTTGCTTAGAATCTGGAGCTTGGTACTCCTATAGTTATGGGGTCTTCTTCATTGGAGTCTTCCTAAGCTCTTTCAGTTTGGGGCTGAGTCCCCTGTCCTGTCCTCAGGAATCTCTTCTTCATTTAGGACTTTTTGGCTTTTTGCGCTAAGCTCTTTGCAGACATTGACAGCAGATGCCCTCCAAATATTCCCTGCAGAGTACCTCTGACCCTCCAGAGCCCATAGCTCAGGCTGGGCCACTTGTTCCTATGTTCAACACTAACTGAAACTCGGAGTCCCAGTAGTTTTTTTTCTGAAGAGACTGTGTTCTTATTGCAGTGTTCTGCCATCATCTCCGTATTAACAGGGGATCATGCCGGAGTTTATCGATGCAGTGCCTTTTGCCTTGTATTTGGAGGATCAGCTTACAGCAGGGGTCTCCAAACTTTCTAAGCAAAGGGCTAATCTACTGTCCTTCAAACGTTAGGGGGGCCAGAATGTGGCCAGCGGGAGCAGAAATGTCCTGGTATCAGTGGGAGAAAATACTGTTCCATTTTTTTGTGTTAGGTAGAGGAATAGTGTTCCATTGTTTGTGTCAGCAGGAGGTTAGTACCCCATCTTTGGTATTAGGGGGGAAGAATCGTGATCCATCATTTGGTACCAGTGGGAGAAATAGTGTCCCAGCGTTGTTGTCAGTGGGAGGAATAGTGCCCCGTTGGTGTCAGTGGGAGGAACAGTACCCCATATTTGGTATTAAGGGGAGGAATAGCAAACCATCGTTGATGTCAGTGGAAGAAATAGTGCCCCATCATTTGTCAGTGGAAGGAACAGTGCTCCATCGTTGGTGTTCGTGGGAGAAATAGTGCCCCATCATTGGTGTTAGTGGGAGGAATAGTGCCCCATCATTGGTGTCAGTGGGAGAAATAATGCCCCATCATTGGTGTCAGTGGGAGGAATAGTGCGCCATCATTGGTGTCAGTGGGAGGAATAGTGCCCCATCATTGGTATCAGTGGGAGGAATAGTGCCCCATCATTGGTGTCAGTAGGAGGAATAGTGCCCCATCATTGGTATCAGTGGGAGGAGCAGTTCTCCATTGTCGGTGTCATTGGGGGAATAGTGCTCCATTGTCGGTGTAAGAGGCAGGAACTTTGCCCCACTGTTACTAACAATGGGGGGAATAATGCCCCAAAGGCCGGATAAAAACAAGTAAAGGTCCATATTTGGCCCCCGGGACGCACTTTGGAGGCCCCTGGTCTACAGTCTTAATGCTATTAGCACTCCTAGAGATGCCAAAACCTTCTCCTTGTACCCATTATCCAAGTAATCATCTTTGTGCACTGGAGGCTCCCTGAGAGGTCCTGGGCCTCTCTTGAGAGTGTGCTGGAAATATTCCCTTTTTCGTGGGGGGGGGGGGGGGGGATTTGTTATATGGTAAACTATTCTCACTGCACATTAACCAGTGTGTGACAGACCCCTGGCACGTCACTTGAGTGCCTCCTTCGGAGAACTGCTTCCTCGCCCCTGGGACACAGGACCAAGATATTCTAGCTGGGCATTGCACCCAAGGACTGGACAGCACTAGCGTAGCCATCATGTAGGAATCTCCAGAAAGACTAGCCAACAGACAAACAATAGGTGACTCAATTAACAATGGAACAAATACACAGCAGTCAACTTATCACAACTTAATAGATTACAGCAAGAGACCTCAGCAGTAGGTTGTTTTGAGCTGATTATATTAATATCTGTTTTGAGTCTCTGAGTCTAGGAGGGGGTTGAAGCAGTCATTGCTGGTTTTGGCATAGAGACCCCAAATCTGTATCCTGGTTCTCCAGTTCTCGGAGTCTGTGTGTTTTGGGGACACATGGACTTGAATCCGAAGTAAAAGGTCCCCCCAGGCACATACCTCCCAAAGAATATAGCCCCCTCAGATTCCAGGGCTCCTTTCCAAAATGCTCTTGTTCCAACTGTAGGGCTTTCCTTCATAGCCCCCAGTGAATGACATCCGTCCACACCAGTGCGTCCCATACCGAACCAGGTCTGCCCAACGGGGTGAGCTTACGCTGTGTCTACTGCTGAAACCCCACTTCCATCACTCTGGGGAATAGCTCCGCTCTGCAGAGGTCTCCTGAAGCTGTGTCCCATTGGCTTGGAACTGCTTCGTTGGGAGGAAGCAAATCCCTCCATTTGTGATGGGCCACCTGGCACCCCTTTTGAATGCCTCCGTCAGAGAACTGCTTCCTCACTGCTGGGACACAGGACCAAGGTATTCTAGCTGGGCATTGCACCCAAGAAATAGCCGACACTAGCTCAGGTGCAACTGGAACTTTTTATTGAACAGAAATACAGGTTTTTATACACTTCAGAAATAGGGGCAGTCCCCATGTAAACAATAAAAACAAATATTACACCTTGGGATAAACATCCCATACAGATTAGATTACAAGGTAAAGTTGACATTACACTAATCCCATTATGTAGGATCTCCAGGAGGACTAGCTAACAGACAGAAACAATAGGTGTTACCAAGGCCCTTATCTTGTGTACCTTTTTGCTCCTTTGGCAGGAATTTCATTCCTTCTCCATTGAGGAAGTGTAGGGCATTGGTGGAACTCCCCTAGGAGGAGTGACGTAGGGATATGGCTGGTTTCCGGTATTTGGAACACACGCCAGGGTCCGAATGACAGCTGCACTGCGGCCGCCCAGTTCTGGGTGGATGTCACATGACATCCTCCCAGAATGCGCTCTCCTGTGTACCCCCGGGGGGGTGCGCACCCGCCGATCTCCGTGATCGCTGTGTCCTATGGACTCGGCTGATCATGTGATCTGGTAAAAGGCCAATCACAGCCGTGTCCAATGACACGCTGATCACAGGGAAATGCAATTGCCGGTTCTCTGCGGCAGTTGTCAGAGCAGGGATCGGCACAGATCATCAGATGATCAGTGCCACCCACTAGTTCCGCCCACCTGTGCCCAGCAGTGCCACCCACGAGTGCCCATCAGTACCACCCACCTGTGCCCAGTAGTGCGACCCACCTGTGCCCACCAGTGCAGCCCAGCAGTGCCGCCAGTCAGTGCCACCAGTCAATGCCCAGCAGTTGTGCCAGTCAATGCCCAGCAGTGACGCCAGTCAGTGCTGCCTATCAGAGCTATCAGTACCCGTCATCAGTGCTGCCTATCAGTGCTGGAGAAAAATTACCTGTTTGCAACATTTTATAATCGAAACAAACTTTTTTTTTTTTTTTTTTTTACATTCTTTGCAATTTTTTTGTTTATAGTGCAAAAAGTAAAACACCCAGCGGAGATTAAATACCACCAAAAGAAAGCTTTATTTATGAGAAAAAAATACAAATTTCATATGGGTACAATCTTGCATGACCGTGCAATTGTCATTCAAAGTGTGACAGCGCTGTAAGCTGAAAATTGGCCTGGGCAGGAAGGGGGCATAAGTGCCCTGTAGGCGAAGGGTTAAAGGGGCAGCTATAAAATATGGTGCAGATGTATATAAGGTTTCATTATATTTGCATTTCACTTTTGGCGTTGTGGATGTTATCATGGCTCTGCACAGATAGTAATTTAGCTTGGAGGAAAGGCGTCATATTTCTTTTTATTCCTTTTTATTTAGTTTATGGTATTTGGAGATGGAGTGTGGGGTGTCTATGGGATATGTAAGCGCCCACTTATAGTTTCACTTATCCATTTTTTTAATGTGCAGATATGTGGCTCCCATTGCGGCATTTTAGGTGCCATTAATGAATGCCGATTTTGCATCCGTTCACACTACTACAGTGTGAATATAGCCTAAGGCCAGCCATTTATTATGCAATTTTCTTTCCTTTTAATTTTAAAATTTCTTGATTTCCCCATCAACCCAGTCAGTATTGATGAGGGAATCCCTCCTGCAGCATTATTATGTTCTGCTTGGGAGGATCCTTCCCTACCAGCAGAATTAGAGGTGCACCGAAATTTCGGTGGCCGAAAATGCCCCAATAGGCCATCGGCCGATATGAAAAAAAGCCCCGATACAAGTGCTGAAAAAACCACCGGCTGCCGCTCGATAGTTCTCAGCCTTACCTGGGAAACCTTCGAACGATCCTGGCTCTGAGCTTAGATTAGTGTAGGAAAGATGGTCTCCACTCATCTCTATGCCCTTGGAGGACCGGAGCGATGTCACTTCCAGTTCTGGCACCTTGTAAACGAGGTCTTATTGACCCCTTATCTCTCCTTAAAGAGGACCTGTCACTAATTATTTCTATCACAAGGGATGCATGCATTCCTTGTGATAGGAATAATTGAGTACTGTCCGTGATACTTTTTTATTTGCACTAACATACAATTTTGAGGACAAGCTTTCGGGGAGTGTCCCCTTCTTCAGGGTCCAAGCAGTACTATATCCTTGTTATAGGATTAAAAGTGATTACACTTTTTTTTAAAGGGTCTGTGCAAAAAAACCCAAAAACATTAAATCGATTTAAAAAAAAAAAGTTTAAAGTGCCCCCGTGCTCGCATGTAGTGGTGAACGCATGTGTAGGCCACATGTGTAAACGGTGTTCAAACCACACGTGAGGTATCGCCACGAACATCAGAGCAAGAGCGATAATTCTCGCACTAGACCTCCTCTGTGACATTACACTGCTAACCTGTAGAAATGTTTAATCCCTTGGCGCCAGCGCCTCCCAGCCCTTTAAGGGTTTCAGAAGCCGGGAGGCGGGGTTTAGGGTCATGTGAATGCCGTGACACGCTGTCACAGCGGTCACATTTTCGGGAAAGGTCCCGATCGAATGAAGAGATTGGGACCTTTCCGTGAGTACCGGACATGTGTGCTGGGAGCGCGCAGGGCGCACGCTCTCAGCACATATGCATTTTTTTAATAGAACGCAAATGTGCGGCTGCTCGGCGTCTAGGCCCAGACGTCGGGAGGCCGCACATTTGCATTGGGCCGGTGTGAAGAGGTTTAAGCATCACCCATGGAGGTTTTTAAGTACCGCAGCTTCATGCCATTCCAAGAGCGTGCGCAATTTTAAAGCGTGACATATTTGGTATCTATTTGCCGTAACATCCCCTTTCATATTTTACAAAACAATTGGTATATATATATATATATATATATATATATATATATATATATATATATAATATATATTTTTTTTTTAAATCCAAAGTGTTGTTTTTTTTTTTGTTTTTGTTTTTTTTTTCTCCCCCAAAAATATATAATTTTTAAAAACTGCTCATTTTGGTTTCGGTTTTCGGCCAAGTATATTTTGAATTTTTGGTTCCGGCACTAGAATTTTCATTTTGGTGCACCATTAGGCAGAATACAGTGGTCACTGCTGCTGTCTATAACTGCTGGCACTGATCGCATGAAAGAAACCCGACAGGCTGGTTCAGTACAACTAGCCTGCCCATGGATGGACTGAAGTTCAGCTGAACCCTCCTATGGCTGGCTTAGGGCCAGGGTGGATTTGATTTAAATCACTAGTCAGTAAGGCTTGATGTAAATCCTAGTTTTCTACATAAAGACTAATTCTTGCTGCTATAACTTTAATATGAAGTAGATGAAGATTTTTAGAATAACAACTTTTCATATTAGTTTTTTTATCCCCAGTTTAATAGGTTAATCATTCATACAGTTGTGGCCAAAATTATTCAACCCCCACTGAAATTGAGTGTTTTGGCCAGTTTGACATTGCTTTTGATCATTCAGTCATCTTGCTTACATTTACATTAAAGAGGCACTTGTAGGTCAGACAAATATAACATAACAGTTATAATGAAATAACCACAAATGTCTTTTCTGTGCTCACAGCATTATCAGTTTTATTCAACCCCCAAGTGACATTCAATCTTAGTACTTAGTACAGCATCCTTTTACAGTTATAACAGCTTTTAAACGTGAAGCATAGCTTGACACAAGTGTCTTGCAGCGATCTACGGGTATCTTCGCCCATTCTTCATGGGCAAAGGCCTCCAGTTCAGTCACATTCTTAGGCTTGCGCACTGCAACTGCTTTCTTTAAGTCCCACCAGAGGTTCTCAATCGGATTTAAGTCTGGTGACTGCGATGGCCACTCCAAAATGTTCCAGCCTTTCCTCTGCAACCATGCTCTAGTGGACTTGGAGGTATGCTTGGGATCATTGTCCTGTTGAAAGGTCCAACGTCTCCCAAGCCTCAGGTGTGTGACGGACTGCATCACGTTTCCATCCAATATCTCCTGGTACTGAAGAGAATTCATGGTACCTTGCACACGCTGAAGCTTCCCTGTACCTGCAGAAGCAAAACAGCCCCAAAGCATGATTGACCCTCCACCATGCTTCACAGTAGGCAAGGTGTTCTTTTCATCATAGGCCTTGTTCTTCCTCCTCCAAACATAGCGTTGATCCATGGGCCCAAACAGTTCTAATTTTGTTTCATCAGTCCACAGAACACTATCCCACAACTTTTGTGGTTTGTCCACATGGCTTTTGGCATACTGCAGTCGACTCTTCTTATTCTTTGGAGACAGCAAGGGGGTACGCCTGGGAGTTCTGGCACGGAGGCCTTCATTACGCAGTGTGCGTCTTATTGTCTGGGCTGAAACTTCTGTACCCACATCTGACAAATCTTTTCTCAGTTCCTCAGCAGTCACACGGGGACTTCTCTCCACTCTACGCTTCAGGTAGCGCACAGCAGTCGAAGTCAGCATCTTCTTTCTGCCACGACCAGGTAGCGTTTCAACAGTGCCCTTTGCCTTGAATTTGCGAATGATGCTTCCTAAGGTGTCTCTTGGTATGTTTAACATCTTTGCAATCTTCTTATAGCCATTGCCCTTCCTGTGAAGAGAAATCACCTCTTCTCTTGTCTTCCTGGACCATTCTCTTGCCTTCACCATGTTTGTAACCACACCAGTAAATGTCTAGAAGGAGCTGAGTATCACAGTCATTTTAAAGCTGCCTAATTGGTGCTTATTATGCTTGATTGCTGCTCGGTGACATCCACAGGTGTTTTCAATACCTGATGGAAAGCACCTGTATGAACCTCTGTTCTTCAGAGTGGTAGTCTTTAAGGGGTTGAATAATTGTGGCAATGAAGAAACCACATAAGAACCATTTACTACTGTATTACATAAACAATTGATGTCATTTTAGTTGCATTTGGGTAGTTACAACGTCCTTGTAGGATTTGATTCTGAATACAATTCCAAATGTACACTATAGTCCCTAAACCCCTTTACAGCATTGGGGGTTGAATAATTTTGGCCACAACTGTATTTGGACAACTTTTCTGTTGTACTTAGGAAGGAGAAAAATAATCAATACCTTAATAATAACAATTTAAATAGATTTATTCATCTGAAACAATAACATTCCAGCATATGTGATTTGCGTAAACATCCATGTTTGTTAACTAATTTAGCTAAACAAAATATATATATTTTAAGAAACTTAGACTGTCAGCCCCTTCCTCCTCACACTTAGTTTCACTTTCTTCTTGTGCAGATCTATTCCACTCCAATCAGAAAAATATTGTTTCTATTCTATTCACTGAATTTCTTGAAACTGAGCAGTGAAGGTGTTGATTCTGTATTCATAGGTTTGTAGAAGTTAGGATGAAAGTCTTTTTCTTAACTCTGTTCATGTTATAACATTTTTGCTGTGAAGAAGAGGCATGTGATCTCCGCTGAGTCAAATTCAGTTTTGGTAACTGCAAAAGTAAACCAATCATCTGTGATAATATCTTGTAGGCAGAGAAACTGCCCAATAATCTTACAAAACCTCTGGAAGAGCATGACATTGTGAATGGATTCATGGAATTTATGTACCAAAAAAATTAAACATATACAGCCTTATTCTACATAATTAAAAAACTAATCTTTATTTCATGATGGAATGACCTTTGGATGGTAATATATTTTCCTCAAAAAGCATTTTATTCAAAAAAATCCGATTTAAATAAAAAAAAATCCGTTTTTTTTTTTTTTTTTTTTTTTTTATCATTGATTTTTATCCACCCTGCTTAGGGCACACCTAGTATAGTAGATGGGCCTAGTGGTTAACGCACTACTTAATGACCCCTGCTGTCACTTTTGACACAAACACACTACTGGGTCCATTGATCAATGTTTTCACCCAAGATTCCCACAACTTCTGCCCAAATTCAGCCATGTTTACTAGGTACAGGTTTACCTCAGTTTACGAATTTAATGCGTTCTCCGGGAAATTTCGTATTGTGAAAAATTCATAAACTAAAACGCGGTTTCCTGTAGGAATGCATTCAAAGCTAATTAATCCGTTCTGGAGGTCAGAAAAAAGTAAAAAAAAAAAAGTTGCTGTCACTGTAGGTCAGTGCCGGTTTTTAAACGCTTCAATACCGGGCACTTTTACCCCCTTCCCTCCCAGGCCATTTTTCAGGTTTCAGCGCTCTCACACTTTGAATGACAATTGCGCGGTCATGCAACACTGTACCCAAACTAAAATTTTATCATTTTCTTCACACAACTAGAGCTTTCTTTTGGTGGTATTTAATCAACACTGGGGTTTTTATTTTTTGCTAAATTAACAAAAAAAGACCGAACATTTTGAAATAAAAACACGTTTTTCTTTGTTTCTGTTATAAAAGTTTACAAATAAATAAATGTTCTTCATAAATTTAGGCCGAGATGTATTATGCTACATGTCTTTGGTGAAAATAACCCAGCACGTTTTTCTTTGTTTCTGTTACAAAAGTTTGCAAATAAATAATTACAGTTTTATGGCTTGCAACGCTAAATAAGTGATGTCACAAAAGACAAAGACTGATGCGTGTTCATAAGTAGTTCCAGTGCAGTAAAGTCCCAAATATGATGGTATTCCAATAGCTGTGAATCCAATCGGTGAAATTTGATGTCAAATATCCCGTGAAGCAATAGTACAATAATGTACTTACCAGAAGTAAATACAAACTGCGCATTGTATGTATATGATCTGTATGTGCATCTGGGTCTTGTCACCAGTGTGATGTCATCAGGTATAATGGCGGACTCTCCAGGAAGATGTCAATCCCACTCAAGGTCCACCTCAGACTCACCAAGAGGTCCAACGCCGTCCAGACTCCAAAGTACACCACCTTAAAAGGCTCGTAAAATAACAAGCCAGGGAGGCAAGATAATGCTAATAGTGCAGTATCATTTATTAAAATCAAATCCAGATGAATTGAAAATCACTCACATAGGTAACTGGTGGCAAGCTTTGCTCATATAAGTATAGTCCGCGTCGCATTGAGGGATAAATAATTGTTCTTCATAAATTTAGGCCGAGATGTATTCTGCTACATGTCTTTGGTGAAAATAACCCAAATTAGGATGTATTATTTAGTTTGTAGGAAAGTTATAGAGTTCACAAACTATGGTATAGATCTGAAAATTGATCAATCCTGAAGTAGTGACGGCCAATCTAATTTCTTGAGGTTCAAGAATGTCAGAACAGTACAGATATCCCCCAAATGTCAGGACAGTACAGATATCCCCCAAATGTCAGAACGGTACAGATATCCCCCAAATGTCAGCACAGTACAGATATCCCCCAAATGTCAGAACAGTACAGATATCCCCCAAATGTCAGGACGGTACAGATATCCCCCAAATGTCAGGACGGTACAGATATCCCCCAAATGTCAGGACGGTACAGATATCCCCCAAATGTCAGGACGGTACAGATATCCCCCAAATGTCAGGACGGTACAGATATCCCCCAAATGACCCCTTTTTGCAGAGTAGACAGTCCGACGTACTTCATAAGAGGCATGGCGAGTTTTTTTGAAGTTGTATTTTTTTGTCATTTTTCGGAAAATGAAAAAATTAAAACAATTATTTTCACAATTTCTTTTTTACATACTGTCACCAGTGCAGTACAGCGTCATCATATAACTGGCATGGCAGTGATCTGCCTGGTGACAGTATGAAACAAAAAATATAATTTAAAAATATTTTTTGTTTTTTTAATTTTTTATTACATTTTTAAGATTTTTTTTCATATTTCACTTTGACCGAAGTAGTACAATGTTACCATAGTAACGTTGTACTACTTTGGGGAAGTGATCAGTATTTTTTTTTTTTTTTTACACAATTTGCTTATAGCAAAGAATTACTTTTCTATAAGCAAGCATTTTCCTGAATGACATCGATTCATTCAGGGTTTTTTTTTTTTTTTTTTGTGCTTAGCTGTGATTTGGCCACGGCTAATCACATGACACATCTGGGCTGTGATTGGCCCAACTTTTGCATATGATCGCTGTGACCATTCACAGCTAGACATACTAGTATACAATGGATGGCATGAATGAAGCCATCCATTGTATACAACTGTCATGTGACCTGCTGTGATTGGTCGCAGCAGGTCACATGGTACCGGCAACAGAGCCAGTACTCAGATCTGTCATCGGATGTGTCCGAGGTACACGGCCAGTGACAGATCGCGCCGCTGCGCAGCTCTGCAGGCACGCAAACTGCGCATGCCCGAAAGGACGCCATATGGCGTCCACCAGGAAAGGTGAGTGTTTTTGCCGGCTGCCATTCAGCCATAGGCCAGGCGGGAAACGGTTAAATGTAATTACCAGCTTTTTGTATTCTTCACTATAGCTCAGAGAATCAGCTGTCACTTTCCCCCCCGGCTAAAAAGAAAGTTTCCTTTACGTTTTTCCCGAGATAAAAGAAACAGTTTCCTTTAGCTCTGGGGAAAGTGACAGCTAATTCTATGAGCTATAGTGAAGAAAAAAAAAGTCGGCAATTGCATTTAAAAATCGGTACCGACATACACTTCGTATTGCAAAAAAAATTTGTAAAAAATTCGTAAACCGAGGCATTATTTTCAATCACTTTTCATTCGTAAACCGAAAATTACGTTAACCAAGGCGTTTGTAAACCGAGGTACGCCTGTGAATATTATGTGGAAAATGGGTGACTCTTAGGTGAGTTGTGTGAATCTTTGGTGAATACATTTATAAATGGACCCCTAGGTCCTATTACATAGATGTTTAAATATAATCTTGTGTTGGCCCCCTTTCACACGGGCGTTGCATTTTTTTTTTGTTGGAAAAAATGTGACTGAACGGATGAAAAAAACGGATCGGTTCGCGTCTGTTTTTCATCGGTTCGCGTCTGTTTTTCATCGGTTCGCGTCTGTTTTTCATCGGTTCGCGTCTGTTTTTCATCGGTTCGCGTCTGTTTTTCATCGGTTCGCGTCTGTTTATCATCGGTTCGCGTCTGTTTATCATCGGTTCGCGTCTGTTTTTCATCGGTTCGCGTCTGTTTTTCATCGGTTCGCGTCTGTTTTTCATCGGTTCGCGTCCGTTTTTCATCGGTTCGCGTCCGTTTTTCATCGGTTCGCGTCTGTTTTTCTGTCCGTTTTTCGTCCGTTCTGTTTTTGTTTCCGGAAGAAAAATAAGGTTTTCTTCCATTCGAAAAAACGGATGTTAACGGATGCGACACTAACAAATGTAAACTGTCGATCATCCGTTAACATCCGCTAGTCCATAGAAATACATGGCTGTCCGTTTTTGCATCTGTGAACAGACAGATGAAAAACGGACATACGGAACACCCGTGTGAAAGAGGCCTTACCCCAGTACACCCTTTAAATTCTGCCTTTCGTTCAACAGCTGTTCTAGTATAGATATGACTGCTCTGGGGTACTAAAATCATCTTGGATGGCACATGCACAAGATCAGAAGCAACATCTTCAGTGGTTTGGCACAAAACAAGGAACAAGCTGGCCACTGATGATGTCTTTTTTTTTTTTTTTATAATGATGATATAATTTTTTTAAAATGGTGGCATGAAATATAGGAGGTGCAGGCAGGGGTGTGTTTACCACAAGGCAAACAAGGCATTTGCCTAGGGCTGCATTTTTTTATGGGGGACAGCACTGCCCCTCGGAAGAAGGGATGGAAGAAGGGACACGCGATATGGGGACCTGGTGGGTTCCGAGCGAGGCTGCGAGTTTCATGATAGTGTATGCACAGCCCGACTCTCATTCCTGGGGATGTCTAGAGCCGTTAAGGTGCGCGTCTCTCTCTTTTGCCATGGGGAATGGTGGCTGGTGTATGGGGGGCAGTGGTAGTGGAAGGCTTACCTGGGTGGGTGGCAGGAGTGTTGTTGGTCAATGCCAGGCTCTGTCTGCGGGGGAGTGTCGATTTTGGTGTTGCCTAGGGCAGCACAAAACTTAAATACACCAGTGGGTGGAGGAATGGTGCATAAGGCTCTATGCACACTTGTGCAAATTGTCATGCAACTTTGGACATCAGAGTTGCATGACAAGTCGCACGCCAGGTTTTCCAGCGAGTATCATTCATGTCTATGTGACCTAAAGTTGTTCATTCACTACTTTGGTCGGACTTTCATGCGACTTGAGGGTTTTGTACTTCAATGTGAACTGTAAAAAGTCACTTGAAAGTCACCCCTGAATGTTTAACAGGCGTCAGTTGTGCAACAGTTATCATTGTTCAAATCCAAAGTCCTATCCAGGTCGCTCCTATCCAGGTCGCTCCTATCCAGGTCGCTCCTATCCAGGTCGCTCCTATCCAGGTCGCTCCTATCCAGGTCGCTCCTACCCAGGTCGCTCCTACCCAGGTCGCATCAAAGTTGCACGACTTCGGAGTCTTACAAGTGTACATGGAGTCTTAACCACTTCCAGTCCGGACTCTTTCACCCCCTTCCTGTCCAGGCTAATTTTCAGCTTTCAGGGCTATCATACTTTGAATGACAATTGCGCGGGAATGCAACACTGTACCCATATGAATTTTGTAGCATTTATTTGAGACAGATAAAGCTTTATTTTGGTGGTATTTATTCCCCACTGGGATTTTTGTTTTTTTTTGCTATGTAAATGAAAAAGTCCAAAAATTTAGAAAAAAAGTTTCTTATAAAATTTTGCAAATTAATAATATTTCATCACAAATCTTGGCCAAAATGTATTCCGTTCTCTTTTTAGTAAAAAAATAACCTAAATTAGTTTATAACCAAAAATTATTATAATTTTTAAACATTAACATTATACAAAATAAACATTATTTTATTATTATTTTTTTTTTTACATACTGTCACCCTAGCAGTACAGTGTCACCATGGTGACACTGTACTACCTGTGGGTGGTGATGATTTTTTTTTTTTTTACACTGATTGCTTTTACACCCATAAAGGCTGTAAGAGGAATCATTTCTCCTCTCTGGCTGCATTCTTGCAGCCATTGAGAACTGTGTGAGCTGTGATTGGTCACAGCTTGTCACATGGTACAAGGCTGTTGTGAATAGCCTTGTACCATATGACCTCTGTGATCATTCACAGATTTCACACGTAGTAAGCAATGATGTCAGAAATGACATCTTGCTTACTATTCTGCATGTGATCACTGATTGGCCAATCAGTGATCACATGATCGGGATCTCACAAAGAGGTCCTGTACGACGATCGGTGTTCCACTGTGTCCGGAGGACACAGCAGGCACCGGATCGCGGTGCTGCGCCCTCCCAGGGAGCATGCACAAGCATGGGGCGGGGGAGGTCGTTTATAAACGGTCACCCGACCCTGCACTGCCACAGTCCGGCCGTTTATATACAACGGTCGGACAGGAGGTGGTTAATGAGGCCATGCAGGTACCCCAGGTTCACACCTAAGCGTTGTCTGCAGCATTTTGCACAAACGCAGAACAGTCCATTAAACATGATTTCCTATGGGACAGGTTCACATCTCTGCATTTTCACCTGGAGCCTTTATAGAAAGGGTTAGGTTCTTTTTTGAACGCAAAAAGTTGTGTTTTTGTTTCTATAGATTTCAATGGAAATGCTGCAGAAAAGCATGTATTGTGTTTTTTATGCATTTTTTATGTTTTCTTGAGTTTTTAAATCTGCCTAGCAACAAGAGAAATGAAAAAAAAAAGAAAAAAAAAAACCTGCATCAAATGAAACGCAATGCAGAAACGGCTCAATTTCAACCTGCATAGGTGTGGACATAGCCTAAAGGAGGAGGCAAGCAGTTCTCACTAAATGCATGAATCTTTATATGTGCAATTCACTAACAGTGTTGATAACAGATTTAGGGGGCTTCCACTTTAAACCCTTTGTGTGAGATTGATGTGATTAGGGGGCGGCTGTGGGATGGTAGGGGGAGCCTGTGTGGGATGGTAGGTGGGGCCTCTGTGGGATGGTAGGGGAGCCTGTGTGGGGTGGTAGGTGGGGCCTCTGTGTGATGGTAGGGGGCTGCTGTGTGATGGTAGGGGGCTGCTGTGTGATGAGGGGGTGGCTATGTGATTAGGGGGCAGCTGTGGGATGGTAGGGGGGGCCTGTGTGGGGTGGTAGGGGGGGCCTCTGTGGGATGGTAGGGGAGCCTCTGTGGGATGGTAGAGGGGCGAGGCTGTGTGATGGTAGAGGGGCTGCTGTGGGATTAGGGGGTGGCTATGTGATTAGGGGGCGGCTGTGGGGTGGTAGGGGGGCCTGTGTGGGGTGGTAGGGGGGCCTGTGTGGGGTGGTAGGGGGGCAGCTGTGTGATGGTAGGGGTGAGGCTGTGTGATGGTAGAGGGGCTGCTGTGGGATTAGGGGGTGGCTATGTGATTAGGGGGCGGCTGTGGGATGGTAGGGGGGACCTGTTTGGGGTGGTAGGTGGGGCCTCTGCTGGGTGGTAGGTGGAGCCTCTGCGGGATGGTATGGGATGGTAGGGGGGCGGTTGCGGGATGGTAGGGGAGGCTCTGTGATGGGGAGTTTTTTGATGTGATGGTGGGATTCTGATATGATGGGGGGCTCGTGTATGGGGTGACTCCGATGTGTTGCAGGGCTCTTATGTATGGGGGGGGGCGCTCTGATATAATGTGAGGACCCTAATGTGATGGGGAAACCTCTGCTGTAAAGGGGTGCTTCTGATGTGAATTGGGGCTTCTGACGTGAAGTGAATTTTATTAAGGTGGTTGTGTGCATTATCCAAGGCTCAGGTTTCCCATTGATAACATTTTATGTTTTTTACGTTTTGGACTGGGGTGCCCCGAGATTTTTCATACTTTTTTAAAGGGTGCCGCAACTGGAAAATCGGTTGACAAAATGCTGCCCTAGCACATCCCATCTTTCTGGGCCGATACAAGTACATTGTTGTGAGACTTACATGCTGTATTGGCTTTAGTGTGACTGGTTGGAAAAACATTGCAGCTACTGACGTCACCTTCATATGTGAATCACAATTTGTTTTGCAGCTGAATGCTCTGACCCAGAAGTCGAAGTTGTGATCCCGCAGTTATTATGGGCTGGAGAGGTGCCTCTGCCACTGCAAGAAGATGAGTCAGTCTTTTCTAACATCCGAAGGCCGCGCTCTGTTACAACAGGCGTAGGGAGCCACCCGGACAATATGTACATCCATCTACCAGCCTTGGGTCAAAATCTACATTTGCACCTGCGAAGGAACCTCCAATTTCTGGCTTCAGGATTCACAGTAGAGGAGAGAATGGATCTCGGAGAGAACACCCAGACCAGGATCCCTGTGGATGATCTTTGCTTCTATACTGGAGAAGTTCTCAACCATAACGGGTCTTTGGCATCACTCAGTGCCTGCGGAGGACTGGTGTGTATATGATTTTGTTCTTGTGCAAACCACCTAGAGTCATGGATATCTGTAGTTCTATCTCAGCTGCGTATTTCCTAATGAGATTTTATGTGAACGACGAACATTTACACATTGGAGATTGGTGCCGTTATCACGAGTCAAACTGATGTAAACCAAACTCCTGGAAACTTGAAAATGATCCCTTGCTGTGTGGGTCTGTGTCCAAACCAGGGGTGGACTGACCATTTGGAAACTCGGGCACTGCCTGAGGGCCCGGGGTCAGTAGGGGGCCCAATGAGATGCCCCTGGTACCTTTTTTCATAGGCTTTTTTGAGTTTGGGCAAGGACACAGGCCCCATGATCCCCTATTGCCCGGGGGCCCCATGAGTTGTCAGTCTACCCCTGGTCCAAACTGCAAAGTTTAGATGCTTGTTTAGTCTAAGGGAGACGAGAATAGCTTTTACTTTTTTACTTATCTGAATCTCGGCTCACTTTGAAGATGGTGCTCCCCCACACTCCGGCATTGGACTGACCCTTGGAGTCATAACGTTCAATGCAGGGCAAAGGATCCCACTGCAAGGGGTAGTTCTCAAGTTTCCCGAAGTTTGTATATAAAATTGGGTATCCCATTTAGAAAGAAGATTGGACTTACTAGAGTTAATTTACTAAAGACAAATGTGCTGTTCACTTTGCCAAGGAATTTGCACTTTGCAAGGGCATGTTCCCTTGGCTTAGTGAATGGGGGTGGGAAAGCTGTGCTGACTCGCATCATCAAATCACGTGCAAGAAAAAATAGTTTTTTTCTTTGCATGTGATTAGGTAGTATTCGTGAATTTTCAACACATTCACTAAGCTAAGAGATGATTCCCCTGCTCAGTGCCTTTAGTATGTCAACCTCACTGACTCTTGAGACAGGGGCGGACTGACAACTCATGGGGCCCCCGGGCAATAGGAGATCATGGGGCCCCTGTGTCCTTGCCCACACTCAAAGCACACCCAAAAAAGCCTATAAAAAGGTACCAGGGGCATTTCATGGGGCCCCCTACTGACCCCGGGCCCTCGGGCAGTGCCCGAGTGCTCGAATGGTCAGTCCACCCCTGTCTTGAGATCTAAAAAATGTCCAGCTCCAGCAAAATCTTTAACAAATTTCCACTCCACCAAAAAAAACTTTGTGTGCCACTGCTATAGGGAAACCCCCCCTTTCTCCGAAAAAAAAAAAAAGTCTTTAATGCTACTACTGACCCACAAACCCCACTACATTGCTACTGACCCCTAAACGCTACTACTGACCCCAAATGCTACTGCACTACTACTGACCCACAAACTCTACTACATTGCTACTGACCCCCTAAACGCTACTACGCTACTACTGACCCCAAATGCTACTGCACTACTACTGACCCACAAACTCTACTACATTGCTACTGACCCCCTAAACGCTACTACGCTACTTCTGACCCCACAAACCCTACTACATTGCTACTGACCCCCTAATCCTACTACATTACTACTGACCCCCTAAACGCTACTATGCTACTACTGACCCCCTAAACGCTACTACTGACCCACACACCCTACTACATTGCTACTGACCCCCTAAATGCTACTACTGACCCCCCAAACCCTACTACATTGCTACTGACCCCCTAAACGCAACTACTGACCCCCCAAACCCTACTACATTGCTACTGACCCACTAATCCTACTACATTACTACTGACCCCCTAAACGCTACTATGCTACTACTGACCCCCTAAACGCTACTACTGACCCACAAACCCTACTACGTTGCTACTGACCCCCTAAATGCTACTACGCTACTACTGACCCCCAAATGCTACTGCACTACTACTGACCCACAAACTCTACTACATTGCTACTGACCCCCTAAACGCTACTCTGCTACTACTGACCCCACAAACCCTACTACATTGCTACTGACCCACTAATCCTACTACATTACTACTGACCCCCTAAACGCTACTACTGACCCCCAAATGCTACTACACTACTACTGACCCACAAACTCTACTACATTGCTACTGACCCCCTAAACGCTACTATGCTACTACTGACCCCCCCAAACCCTACTACATTGCTACTAACCCACTAATCCTACTACATTACTACTGACACCCTAAACGCTGCTACGCTACTACTGACCCACAAACCCTACTACATTGCTACTGACCCCCAAAATGCTACTACGCTACTACTGACCCCCCCCAAACCCTACTACATTGCTACTGATTCACAAACCCTACTACATTGCTACTGACCCACTAATCCTACTACATTACTACTGACCCCCAAACTCTACTACGTTAATCTTCTAGCTAGATTTCATTGGCAATATCTGACCTCTAAGGACTAAAGGGAGGATATAGCCCCACAACCTTAAGGTACATGTTTATAAAGTACTGAAGATGACTTTCACCAATAGTTCACTGGTGGTGAATCAATCACTGTTATTTAAGACACATATACCAGGAAGATTCATCTGCAGTAAATATTTGGTAAATGTCAGATTAACTGCTTTAGAAACATGCCCATAAGTTTTTTTTTTTTTTTTTTTAAGGTATGAGTTTGTCACAACTATTATCACACTATCACAGATGGCAAGACTACCAATGTTTGCTTTTGGTATCTTTTATCTGTTGTAGACCATTTAGCTTCATGGAAAGTCAATCACATCTATCGAGATCTAATCAAGAATTCTGCCCAATGAGAAGAGGTCATAGTGATTGTGTCTAAAAATTAAAATGTGAGCAAAAGAGTACAAAATGTTTATTGTCCTTAAGCTGGTCATCCACACAAGCGAGATGGATGAAGCAACCTTCTCTGCTGAGACATTCAACAATGGGATTTTCTGCTGAAGTTTTCCAACACATCCGTTCAAAGCAGAGACGACCGCACAAAACTTGGCTAGTCACTGCTGAACCGGTCAAATTTTGATAGCCTGCTTATATACACACTGGGCCAGTTTTGGGAGTACTCCCTTACAAAAAGATATTGCTAAGATAGTCCAGGGGCAACAAAAATAGTGACACTTTTTTTTTTTTTATCCCTCAGACCTATCAGGAGAGACTTCAGGAACTCGATATACAGTTGTGTTCAAAATAATAGCAGTGTGTTGAAAAAAGTGAATAAAGCTGAAAATCCTTCTAATAGCTTTTATTTCCATCCACACAAATGCATTGGGAACACGACACATTCTATTCCAAATCAAAACATGAAGAAAAATACATCAAATTTGTGGTGTTCCTCTAAAACAATTGAAGAAAAGTGAAATATTAGACGGTTCAAAAAAATAGCAGTGTTTGTATTCTACTTTACAAACTCAAATATTCATTATATATACTGAAAAATGTTTGAAGATTTTGCTTTCCTTTGAATCACTTCATGAATATTTGGTTGTAGTCGCACTGTTTCTGAGAACTGCTGTACATCTGTGTTGCATGGAGTCACCCAACTTCTGGCCCCTGTGATCAGGTATTCCAGCCCAGGATGATTGGACTACATTCCACAGTTCTTCTCTATTTCTTGGTTTTGCCTCAGAAACGGCATTTTTGATGTCACCCCACAAGTTTTCTATTGGATTAAGATCCGGGGATTGGGCTGGCCACTCCATAACGTCCATCTTGTTGGTCTGGAACCAAGATGTTGCACGTTTACTGGTGTGTTTGGGGTCGTTGTCTTGTTGGAACACCCATTTCAAGGGCATTTCCTCTTCAGCATAAGGCAGCATGACCTCTTCAAGTATTCTGATGTATTCAAACTGATCCATGATCCCTGGTATGCGATAAATAGGCCCAACACCGTAGTATGAGGAACATCCCCATATCATGATGCTTGCACCACCATGCTTCACTGTCTTCACAGTGTACTGTGGCTTGAATTCAGTGTTTGGGGGTCGTCTGACAAACTGTCTCTGGCCACTAGACCCAAAAAGAACAATCTTACTTTCATCAGTCCACAAAATGTTGTGCCATTTCTCCTTAGGCCAGTCAATGTGCTCTTTGGCAGATTGTAACCTCTTCAGCACACGTCTTTTTTCCAACAGTGGGACTTTGCGGGGACTTCTTGCAGATAGCTTGGCTTCACATAGGCGTCTTCTAATTGTAACAGTCCTCACAGGGAACGTCACACCTTCTTTCATCTTCCTGGAGATGATTGTTGGCTGAGTCCGCTCCATTTTGGCTGTTCTTCTATCCATTGGAATGCTAGTTTTTCGCTTCCTTCCACATCTTTCAGGTTTTGGTTGCCATTTTAAAGCATTTGCGATCATTTTAGCTGAGCAGCCGATCATTTTCTGCACTTCTTTATATGTTTTCCCCTCTCCAATCAACTTTTTAATCAAGGTACGCTGTTCTTCTGAACAATGTCTGGAACGACCCATTTGCCTCAGAATTTCAGAGAGAAATGCACTGTAACCAGCATGTACAACATTTGCTGCCTTCCTTCCTTAAATAAGGGCAATAATTGCCACCTGTTTTTCAAATAATGAATGACCTCACTAATAGAACTCCACACTGCTATTATTTTGAACACGCCCCTTTCAATGAGTGATTCAATTACACAGAATCAGCAGCATGCATGTCATGACTGTTGGGTCTGTTGGATTTCTATTACTCTACTACACCTGCTAGTAAATTATTTGCCATGTAGAAATATCATTTCTACCAAACACAGTGATTGATCCGGTTATTGATGTCTCACTGCTATTATTTTGAACACAACTGTATATAGTCTGGAGAAAAGAAGGGAAAGGGAGATATGATTAAAATCTTTAAATACATGAAGGGAGTGAATAAGGCTCAAGAGGGCAGGATTTTCAATATGAAGCCAAGTTCAAGAATGCAGGGACATGACCTCAAATTAGCAAGAGGAAAGTTCAAAACTTACCTGTAGCTGATGCTTGGTACAAACACATGTATCTATACTCCACTAAAAAAAAAAAAAACAGTCAAACAAGAAGTTTAAAAGTTACAAAAAAGTGTATGTATGTGTGTATATATATATATATATGTATGTATACAGTGGGGATCGAAAGTTTGGGCACCCCAGCTAAAAATTTGTATTAATGTGCATAAAGAAGCCAAGGAAAGATGGAAAAATCTCCAAAAGGCATCAAATTACAGATGAGACATTCTTCTAATATGTCAACAAAAGTTAGATTTTATTTCCATCATTTACACTTTCAAAATAACAGAAAACAAAAAAATGGCATCTGCAAAAGTTTGGGCACCCTGCAGAGTTAATATTTTGTACTGCCCCCTTTGGCAAGTATCACAGCTTGTAAACGCTTTTTGTAGCCAGCCAAGAGTCTTTCAATTCTTGTTTGAGGTATCTTTGCCCATTCTTCCTTACAAAAGTCTTCCAGTTCTTTGAGATTTCTGGGCTGTCTGTCACGCACTGCTCTTTTAAGGTCTATCCATAAATTTTCAATTATGTTGAGGTCAGGAGATTGTGAAGGCCATGGCAAAACCTTCAGTTTACACCTCTTGATGTAATCCCCTGTGGATTTCAAGGTGTGTTTAGGATCATTATCCATTTGTAGAAGCCATCCTCTCTTCAACTTCAGCTTTTTCACAGATGGCATCAAGTTACCATCCAAAATTTGCTGAAATTTTATTGAATCCATTTTTCCTTCTACTCGTGAGATGTTCCCTGTGCCACTGGCTGCAACACAACCCCAAAGCATGATTGATCCAACCCCATGCTTAACAGTTGGACAGAGGTTCTTTTCATTAAATTCTGTGCCCCTTCTTCTCCAAACGTACCTTTGCTCATTCCGGCCAAAAAGTTCAATTTTAACCTCATCGGTCCACAGAACTTGTTTCCAAAATGCATCAGGCTTGTCTATATGGTCATTTGCAAAGTTCAAACGATGATTTTTGTGGTGAGGACGTAGAAGAGGTTTTTTTCTGATGACTCTTCCATGAAGACCATATTTGTACAAGTATCTCTTTATAGTGGAATAGTGTACCACAACTCCAGTGTCTGCCAGATCTTTCTGGAGGGATCGTGCAGTCAAACGTGGGTTTTGAATTGTTTTTCTCACAATCCTGCGAGCTGTTCTGTCTGATATTTTTCTTGGTCTTCCAGATCTTGCTTTAACTTCCACTGTTCCTGATGACTGCCATTTCTTAATTACATTCCGAACAGAGGATATTGACATCTGAAAACGCTTTGCTATCTTCTTATAGCCTTCTCCAGCTTTGTGAGCGTCAACTATTTTCAGTTTCAGTTTTCTAGACAAATGCTTAGAAGAACCCATGGTGCTGATTGTTGGGGCAAGGTCAGATGAGTCTGGGCATTTAAAACCTTTGAGCTTGACATCACCTGGTCTTCCCAGACGATGATTGAGAACAATCCATGACACTGGCAGGTCTCAGCTTTGCAAAGGGGGCAGTGCATGCTATAAATTCTGCAGGGTGCCCAAACTTTTGCAGACGCCATTTTTTTGTTTTCTGTTATTTTGAAAGTGTAAATGATGGAAATAAAATCTAACTTTTGTTGACATATTATAAGAATGTCTAATCTGTAATTTGATGCCTTTTGGAGATTTTTCCATCTTTCCTTGGCTTCTTTAGGCACATTAATACAAATTTTTAGCTGGGGTGCCCAAACTTTCGGTCCCCACTGTATGTGTGTGTGTGTGTGTGTGTGTGTGTGTATATATATATATGTGTGTGTGTGTGTGTGTGTGTGTGTGTGTGTATATATATCTATCTATATCTATATCTATCTATACATACACACATATATATATATATATATATATATATATATATGTATGTATGTATATATATATGTAGATAGATAGAGATATATATATATATATATATATATATATATATATATATATATATATATAGATAGATAGATAGATAGATAGATAGATAGATAGATAGATAGATAGATAGATAGAAAGAGGTGCAGACTTAATGGACCACTTGATCTTCTTTTTTCTGCCGTCACTCTTCCAGGTTTCTTTTAGGAATCTAGTTGGCCTGCCAGTAAAAATATGAAAGGTCATTATCCTAGAAAAAAGAGTAATAATAAATAATGTAAATATGCAAAGCATCTGTATGCCCATGGATATTGCTGTCCATGCCAAATGCCTATGTTGCGCGTGTGGCAGGTAAGAATGAGTTTGGGTTTAAATCTGGAAGTCGCCTATCATTCCTGAGCCATTGAGTTTTGGGCGGGAGATTACCTGCCCCGCAGTGGGCGTACACAAATGGGGTGAGAATGTTTGTGACATCATTGACCTAATATGGCAACATGGTCATATTGGGTCATTGTCATTTACCCATCTGGTTATGTGGTTGTATGAGTACACTGATATCATGAGCATCCCAATGTGTACATCAGCTTCGAAGTGAGGAATCACCCAAATTTTGATAGCTGTCATTCCTTGGCTAATAAAATCTGTTTTCTGGGTTCAGAACAAACACAAGCTTATCCCAAATGGCAAGAAAAGACTTGCTAATAACAGTGATTATAGATTTTTCCCACTAGAAAATCCTTGAAAACCCCATAGGAGCAGATGCCATACATTGTAAAATTGATTTGCCGGAGGATAATATTGTAAAAGTAGACTGTCAAACAGAAGATTGGCCCCTATGGGTGAAGAAACCTAATATACTAAGTGGGGAACATGTCTTCTGTTTTAGCAGTTTCTCTCTAATACTGTGACATGTCTAAGAGACAGATCCATTATTTAATTCAGTTTGACACCTACAAGTGTGTTTCAGACATATGAAAATGTTTATATTGGGAGTGGTAAGCATTCCTTTTATGACAGGTGTCAGTATGAATTGGCAAATGGCATGGGTGCTACATTCCTAACTATTTCCATTTTTTTTTTTTTTTTTAAATTCTTCTGGATCTCTGATAAGGATGACTTTGGTTGATCAGCTCCTTTCAGTCAGAGAGTAAGGTAGAATAAGAACATTTCTGCAACTTCATAGAAACCTCTATATCATTATATTGCACATGCTGTTTTAAGATTTCATGAAAAATGTTATACTATTTACCTTTACCTAATAGCTATTTTTTATTATTATTATTATTATTATTATTATTGAATCTGATTTTTTTTCTTCACAAACCTTAGTTTCCTTACTTATAGTAAATGGGAGTATTTCACTTGATCTTAGTGGTAACAGTTTGATGTCATATGAAATGAATGTGATGTCACTAAGTTCCTTGAGCTGTGAATGATTGACCCTCCATCTGATGTCTGGCTAGTTTTGTGTCCAGTGCCACTTGGCAGAGCTAGTGGTATGACACCAGTGATCTTTCCAACTGCCATTAAATATGGCAATCTGACCATCAATGTTAGGGGTTTTCTTCCCTCTGACCACCACACTGAAACATTCTTCCCATTGACCATCAATGTAAGGGTCATTCTTCCCATTGAACACCAATGTAAGGGTCATTCTTTCCATTGAACACCAGTGTAAGGGGCATTTTTCCCATTGACCACCGGTGTAAGGGGCATTTTTCCCATTGACCACCGGTGTAAGGGGCATTTTTCCCATTGACCACTGGTGTAAGGGGCATTTTTCCCATTGACCACCGGTGTAAGGGGCATTTTTCCCATTGACCACTGGTGTAAGGGGCATTTTTCTCATTGACCACCGGTGTAAGGGGCATTTTTCTCATTGACCACCGGTGTAAGGGGCATTTTTCCCATTGACCACCGGTGTAAGGGGCATTTTTCCCATTGACCACTGGTGTAAGGGGCATTTTTCCCATTGACTACCGGTGCAAGGGGCATTCTTGCCACGGACCAGCAGTGCAAGGGGCATTCTTGCCACGGACCAGCAGTGCAAGGGGCATTCTTGCCACGGACCAGCAGTGTAAGGGGCATTCTTGCCACGGACCAGCAGTGTAAGGGGCATTCTTGCCACGGACCAGCAGTGTAAGGGGCATTCTTGCCACGGACCAGCAGTGTAAGGGGCATTCTTGCCACGGACCAGCAGTGTAAGGGGCATTCTTGCCACGGACCAGCAGTGTAAGGGGCATTCTTGCCACGGACCAGCAGTGTAAGGGGCATTCTTGCCACGGACCAGCAGTGTAAGGGGCATTCTTGCCACGGACCAGCAGTGTAAGGGGCATTCTTGCCACGGACCAGCAGTGTAAGGGGCATTCTTGCCACGGACCAGCAGTGTAAGGGGCATTCTTGCCACGGACCAGCAGTGTAAGGGGCATTCTTGCCACGGACCAGCAGTGTAGGGGGCATTCTTGCCACTGACCACCAGTGTAGGGGGCATTCTTCCCACTGACCACCAGTGTAGGGGCATTTTTCCCATTGACCACCAATGCAAAAGGCATTCTTCCCACTGACAACCAGTGTAAGGGGCATTCTTCCTGTCAATCACCAATGTAAAGGACATTCTTTCCACTAAACACCAATAGTAGGGGACAACCCTTCCCACTGACTACCATAGAAAGACATTCTTTCGAATCACCATCCAACCATCAAAGTAAGGGCATTCTCTTCACTGACTGTCAATGTAAGAGTGATTCTTCCCACTCATGACTTATGTAAGGGGGGGGGGGGCATTCTTCCCAATAACTGCCCTTGAAAGGGACATTCTTCTCAATAACTGCCCTTGAAAGGGACATTCTTCTCAATAACTGCCATTGAAAGGGACATTCTTCTCCTTGACCACCAATGTAAGAAGCATTTTTCTCCTTGACCACCAATGTAAGAAGCATTCTTCTCATTGACCACCAATGTAAAGAGCATTCTTCCCACTGATGATTTGATTTTAGCAGGGGTTGCTTGAGACCTAAAAATAATTTCTAGGCTTCTATGGAAAAAGGTTTAGAAAGATGATGGTAAATGATGTCCATAGATTACTTCCAACTCCCACTCTGCTGGCACTGTGTTTAGTATTCGTGTTTTTTCTTTCTAGACCTGTAGCAGAGTGAAAGTGTTGGAAGAAAACTATTTCTTCATTGAGTCAGAGTTGATGGTTTCTGTTGCCTTGCACTTGATACGTCTTGAAAGGAGTTAAGATAATCCCATTTACCTCACCTTCCTATATATATATATATATATATATATATTTTTTTTTTTTTTATCTAAAGCAAGTGATGTGTAGTAGATACATTTATCACTGACAAACTGTTAATAATTGAAAAAGATATTCTTAAAACTGGGTTGTTTATCCACTGCAAAGTAATACATCTACCTCCTTGAATATAACCCTAAACCTGACTATATGCAGCATTATGCTTCTGTATTTGGAAATTGGTGTCTAAGCTATATTACAGAAGTTGTCCTCAATGCAACTGCAATCTTAAGAAATCTCATCAGTCACTGTACCTAAAACTGCACTTAAAACTGTAGAATTTCATTAGAAAATTACCATTTTCAGAGTGTTTGAGTGTTAAAGGGGAAAAAAATGTAACCATTGGTTTCGACCAGAGCAAGTGAAAAAATTTAGGACAAGGATGGTAAAATTTTTTTTGTCAAATCCAATGAGAGCGAAGGAATTTCCAGTCTTTGAATTTTCTCTTGGCTGAGAGAAATTGTAATTGGTCTTATGTGCATGCGCATGTCAGAGTAATTCTGGAAACCGAACATTCATTCTTTGAAAAATTGACATGGTACTCAAACGAAAACTCGTTCAAATTTAGTCAAGTCCATGAAGGCACAACCAAATGAAATTTATACAGTTTAAAGGGCAATCATAAATGAGATAGTTGTTGTATCTAAGGTAGACAGGTAAGAGATGAGGTGCATGTGTGTGCCAGTAGCTAGCATGGCAGGGAATTAAATAGTGTAGCAATGTGCTTTCATTGAGTTCTTGACAAAGGAGGGGTGCAGGCTGCCAAACATCCACTGAAGGCTACAGAATGTTTATGGAGAGGACACCACTGACAAGATATGTTAAAGGTGTCACCTCTGTAAACATTCTGTAGCCTTCTGTGGATGACACCTTTAACATGGCTTGTCAGTGGTGTCCTCTCCATAAACATTCTGTAGCCTTCTGTGGATGACACCCTTTAACATGTCTTGTCAGTGGTGTCCTCTCCATAAACATTCTGTAGCCTTCTGTGGATGACACCCTTTAACATGTCTTGTCAGTGGTGTCCTCTCCATAATCATTCTGTAGCCTTCTGTGGATGACACCCTTTAACATGTCTTGTCAGTGGTGTCCTCTCCATAAGCATTCTGTATCCTTCTGTGGATGACACCTTTAACATGGCTTGTCAGTGGTGTCCTCTCCATAATCATTCTGTAGCCTTCTGTGGATGACACCTTTAACATGGCTTGTCAGTGGTGTCCTCTCCATAATCATTCTGTAGCCTTCTGTGGATGACACCTTTAACATGGCTTGTCAGTGGTGTCCTCTCCATAATCATTCTGTAGCCTTCTGTGGATGACACCTTTAACATGGCTTGTCAGTGGTGTCCTCTCCATGAACATTCTGTAGCCTTCTGTGGATGACACCTTTAACATGTCTTGTCAGTGGTGTCCTCTCCATAATCATTCTGTAGCATTCTGTGGATGACGCCTTTAACATGGCTTGTCAGTGGTGTCCTCTCCATAATCATTCTGTATCCTTCTGTGGATGACACCTTTACCATGTCTTGTCAGTGGTGTCCTCTCCATAATCATTCTGTAGCCTTCTGTGGATGACGCCTTTAACATGGCTTGTCAGTGGTGTCCTCTCCATAATCAATCTGTAGCCTTCTGTGGATGACACCTTTAACATGTCTTGTCAGTGGTGTCCTCTCCATAATCAATCTGTAGCCTTCTGTGGATGTTGGAAAGCCTGCTCTTATGAAGAACTCAATGACGGCATGTTGTTTCTGCTTGGAATCCATTATTTACCTGCAATGAAAATGAAGAGTTACTATAGAAGATTTACTCTACCAGCATGTGAAATTTGAATGACCTATGGAAGTTTATAAAAACAATAAAAAATGTTATGGCCACGTTTGCATTACTTTTGGTGTAGTCTTTGCATGAACTGTTCATGTACTGTTAATCCTTAGAATGTTTTTTTTTCTTTTGGAAATCTATTTAATTTTACATTATGATCCACATTTTATTCTCTTTGATTTTCACTTGTTCTAGGGAAGGGGTCTCCAGACTTTCTAAACAAAGGGCCAGTTTACTGCCCTTACAGCTTTAGGGGGGCTGTATTGTGGTCATTGGGAGTAGGAAAGGTCCCAATGTCAGTGGGAAAAACCATGCCACAGCATTGGTATCAGTGGGAGGATTTGTGCCCCATCATTAGATGGAATTGTGCCCCTTCACTGGTGTCAGTGGAGGGAATTATGCCCCACTGTTGGAACTGCTGGATAAAATCAGTTAGACCGACCGACCGACCCTTTTTGTTTTTTTTGTTTTTTTTTTAGACCTCTTTTAACTCTCCAACTTTTAACTCTCCTACTTCAAACATCCACCTGGATCCAGGAGGACACAGGTTTGGAACTCGCATAGCATCAGGAGCAACCAACTTTATCCTGTATGGAGACAGGGTTTTCTCTAACCACGTATTCAGATGGTTGCATCATTTCACCCCATAGGGTGATGGCAGCCTCAACAGATGTTATGGGGAAAGGCTAGAACCTTGGTAAGATTTTTTTTTTTTTTTTTGCCATCTGTATCAATATTGGAGGTTTTCTCCTCCTGCCTTCCTGACTCAATGTCACTTGAAGAGTAAAGCCGGCCATCTACATTACTCAGCGCAGATGGACAAATCTGCCACAGAAAATCTATTTTGACAGCTGGTCCCGCACTTGACAAAGACACCAACGCCTTCATTTTCCCGGATTGCTCCTCTCCGCTTTAGGCACAATCACATGACTGGAGACCAATAACACAGGAAGGACCTTTTTTGGAAAAATCTACTGATGGTATATATTTTGATGCAGCTGCAGTGTATTGGGCGCATCTGTTGAATCAGAACTGATCTTTTAATGTTTTATATAATGCCAAAATGTAGTATTGAATAGACATGTGCAGAACAAAAACATTTGTTTAGTTTCATATCGATTTGTTAAGTTACTAATTTCATATTGTTGTATTCATAACGAAATTCATTTTGTTTTGTTGATTCCTTTTCAACCGGATTAGAATTTTTCCATTGGATTCGAAGTATTTGAATAAAAAATTTCAAATCAATCTGAGTTCGTTGTGAAAATTGGTTCTATTCGATTCAAAATTTGAATTTTTGGAAGATGGTTATATGCTTTCTATTTTATTCTATTTTCTACTCTTTCATTTTCTGTTCTATTCATTTATTTTCTGTACATTTTTTTGTTCTATTCTGTTCTTTTTTACGCTATTCTTTTCTATTCTATCCTGTGTTTTTCTGTTCGAATTTCGGAAGATGGCTATATTCTCTCTATTCTATTTTCTATTCTATTATTTTCTACTCTGTTCTGTTTTTACTCTTTTCTATTCTATATATTCTTTTCTGTTCTATTCTTTTCTAATCTATTCCTTTATTTTCTATTCTTTTTTTTTTTTGCTCTAATCTTTATTATTCTATTCTTTTTTTATTCTGGTCTATTTTCGAAATTCAAATTTCAGAAGACTACTATATTCTTTCTATTTTATTTTTCTATTCCTTTATTTTCTACTGTCTTCTTTTATTTTCTATTCTGTTTCATTTTATGCTAATCTTTTTGAAATCCGAGTTTCGTAAGATGGCTATATTCTAACACTAATTACACATAGTCTTTTAATGAAATCGGCAATAGTCAGCATAATGCAATATGCCGACTCTTCTCCACCTTCAACTCTCTACTCTCGCCACCCCCACCTCCACCCAGCACCTCAATCACTGCCCTTGAGATTGCCAATCACTTCAAAAACAAGATTGACACAATGTGCAAGGACATCGCCGCAACTCACACACCCTCTCAACCCGTCCCCTCTCACACAGCTACCCCCTCATCCCCCCTCCCCCTCGACATAACCCTCAGGGACTTCATCGCTGCTCAAACTCCCTCCAACCCCCTTGCCCCTCACTCAGCTACCCCCTTATCACCCCTTTCCCACGGCCCCACTACTGCTCTGACCTCCTCTTCCACCCCACCCTACATTCCTCATACTGAAGCTCCCCCAACACTCCACACTTTTGATTTTACTACCATCGAGGAAGTCTCCAAGATCCTCTCTGATGCCCCCTCGACCCTATCCCCTCACAACTCCTACGACCTCCCTCCCTCCATCCTATGCTCCCTCACCCACATCTTCAATCTCTCCCTCTCCTCCGGCACTTTCCCCTCCCCTCTGAAACATGCACACATCACCCCCATACTTAAAAAGCCCTCCCTGGACCCCAATGAACCGAACAACCTCAGACCCATCTCCCTGCTCCCATTTACATCTAAACTCCTCGAGCGCCTAGTCTACACCCGCCTATGCTCTCACCTCAACGACAACAACCTCCTCGATCCCCTACAGTCCGGCTTCCGTCCCCTACACTCCACCGAAACTGCCTTACTCAAACTCTCCAATGACCTGCTAACCGCCAAAGCTAATGGCCACTATTCAGTGCTCCTACTCCTTGACCTCTCTGCGGCCTTCGACACAGTCGACCACCCCCTCTTCTTCAAAAAACTACACTCCCTCGGCCTCAGAGATTCTGCTCTCTCCTGGCTCTCATCCTACCTGTCACAATGCTCTTTCAGCGTTACCTATAATGCTACCACCTCCCTCTCACTCCCTCTCTCTGTTGGGGTCCCTCAAGGCTCTGTCCTCGGGCCCCTTCTCTTCTCCATCTACACCTCCTCCCTTGGCCAACTCATACACTCTCACGGCTTCAACTACCACCTCTATGACGACGACACACAAATTTATCTCTCAATCCCCCACCTCACCCCCTCGATCTCCGCCCGAATCACACACCTGCTGAGCGACATATCAGACTGGATGTCTCTCCACTTCCTTAAACTGAACCTCTCCAAAACCGAGTTTCTTGTCTTCCCCCCCAGCCCGGACACCACCCCCCATTGACTTCTCCATCATGTCCAACAACGCCACCATCAAACCCGCCCCGCAGGCCAGAGTACTTTGTGTCATTCTGGACTCCAACCTATCCTTCCAGCCCCAAGTCCAATCTTTAATAATCTCGTGCAGACTCCACCTCTGCAACATCACCAAAATCCGCACGTTCCTAACTCCAGAAACCACTAAACAGCTCATCCACTCCCTCATCATATCACGACTCGACTACTGCAACTCCCTCCTCACTGGCCTGCCTTGCCGCTGGCTATCCCCGCTTCAGTCGATCCTAAATACGGCTGCCAGACTCATTCACCTTTCCAACCGCTCCGTCTCCGCCACCCCCCTCTGCCAATCCCTCCACTGGCTTCCGATTGCACAACGGATCAAATTCAAAATCCTAACGCTGACGTACAAAGCTGTCCACCATACTGCCCCGAACTACATCACTGACCTAATATCCAAGTACCGCCCAGCACGCACATTCCGCTCCTCACAAGACCTCCTTCTCTCTTGTTCCCTGGTCTCCTCCTCCCATGCCCGCCTCCAGGACTTCTCCAGGGTGTCACCCATCCTCTGGAACTCCCTGCCCCAACCCATCAGATTATCACCTACTCTCCTCTCCTTTAGGCGCACCCTGAAAACCCATCTCTTCAGGGAAGCCTACCCCACCCCCTGCTAACTTGCCGACCTCCTCCACTCTTCCTACCACTCCATCCCCCACAGCTATCTCCTCCTGTGCCACCATCCCCTCCCTCCTAGATTGTAAGCTCGAAAGAGCAGGGCCCTCGATCCCCTCATGTTTTGCATTGTATTGGTATTGTTCTGTCACATGTTCTGTCCCCCTTTGTAATGTACAGCGCTGAGCGAACTATTGGCGCTTTATAAATACTGTAGAATAATAATAATATTTCAAATTTGTTTTCAAATTCGATTAGTATTTTGGATTAAATTTAATTTCGTCATGTCGGATTTGTTTAAATTCATTACTATTGTCATTCAGAAATTTGACTACATCCGAATGTTCAAATAACAAAAATTTTGTACAAATTTCAAATAAAACTGAAATGAACTGCACAATTGAAGACACACTGACCTTGGCCATGGGTCATAGGATTGAAAATTGCGATGAGTTTATCAGGGATTGGCAACTCTAGGAAAGGTTGGGTTTATATCCTCCGTCTGTAATTAAAAGTTTAGTTGCTCTTTAAACTGATCTGATAAAATGGACCCTGCACAGAGACCTCTGGATCATTCTCTATTAATCCTTTATGTAGTGACATTGTAGTGAAAGTGTTGCTGGCCTTGTGAAAGCCAGGGAGACATAACTAGTTCTGTGGTGTCCTGGATACTAAATTTGGATGCCAAGAATATTGGATGCCAAAATTTGCACCTTCTATGCCATTCATACAAAGAAGACATAATGTCCAGCAGAAATACAGTTGTTGCCATTACGGCTTGGTGTTCCTGCATATATGAAGCCATCCGAGGGCGCTGTGAACATGTCAAAAGCTGATATAATGCAAATGGTTTTTCTTCGTTTCTGCTGAGTCAAAATCTAGAAGGTATTGTATTGCTGAACATTTCTTAGACAGCTGATCTGTCCTCTCATGACTTCATCTCTATGATTCATCTATACCCTCTTACCAGGTCAACCAAACAGAAATTATCACAAGTACCAGAGATAAATCTCTGCCGTAGGTCGTTCCTGTGTTTCAAAGGTTTTATTTTTATAGGAAAAAACCTTGAATTGTTCTTGGCAGGACTTGTGTAGCGAAGGGAAGCCTCTCCTGAGCTCCAGGCTCTGGGTGACTCTCTTCCTGTTCCTTGGTTTACATGTCTTCGAGGAATACTCGGTAATCGTTTTCCTGCCAACTGCAGAAAACTGCTAGGAAGCAGCTTGCTTGGAGTCCATCCGACGTTTAATGAGGGATCAAGTAAAGATTACAATTGCTTGTAAGCCAAGTTGGAAGCTGCAAGATCATTTGTTGTAAAAGTTACAAATCAGTTTCTAGATGGAGAGGGCAGGTAGACATCGTGAGGATTGGGCTTCTGTTTTTGTCAAGGGCTATACTCAGCGGTGTATCTAGGTTTTGTGCTGCCCTAGGCAACGCAAAAATCGGCCACCCCAACCTTCCCCGTGGAGAGAGCCTGACACCAACCCAACCCCCCCCCCCCCGTGGAGAGACAATCGCACCGACCAACAATCCCCCAAAGGAGAGAGCCTGACACTGACACTGACCAACACCCCCCCCAACCGTGGAGAGAGCCTGACACCAACCAACCCAACCCAACCCAACCCCCAATCGCACCAACCAACAATCCCCCAAAGGAGAGGGCCTGACACTGACCAACACCCCCCCCCCCCAACCGCGGAGAGCGCATAACACTAACCAACAACCCACCGCCCCAAAGGAGAGAGCCTGACACTGACCAACACCCCCCCCCTCCAACCGCAGAGAGCGCATAACACCAACCAACAACCCACCCCCCCAAAGGAGAGAGCCTGACACCAATACCCCACCCCCAACCGCAGAGAGAACATAACCGCAAACAGCAACCCCCCCCCCCAAAGGAGAGAGCCTGACACCAACCAACCCCACCCCGGCCAAGAGAGCCTTGCACTACCACCATCTCCCCCATACACCCGCCGCCACCCCCGGCAAGAGAAAGAAAGAAACTCGTAGACGCTGACATTCACAGCTCTGGACATCCCCGGGAATGAGAGTCGTGCTCTGCACACATCAAGCAGCCCACAGGCGTGCGGAGTGTATTCCTTTTTCCAGGGGGCAGCGCTGCCCCCCTGAAAAATGCCACCCTAGGCAAATGCCTTGTTTGCCTTGTGGTAAATACACCCCTGGCTATACTATAGACTTAGTAGACTGTCCAGAGAGTGCACCTCTGCCCAGGCTATGGACATTTAATAATTTATATATTCCTAACAAACGGTGAAAGTGCTTTTAAAATAAGACATCACTGACCTCCCTTGCTTGCTTTTAATGAAGTAATTCATTCTCAAAGTTACTGAAAGATCACAACATAGACTTTTATTGTCTATTTCTAAAAGTTTAGAAATGCCTACTGTGTGTTTTTATATTGTTGCTTATGTCCATTTAATGATCTGTCTTTTCTGTAGATTGGATATATTCAGATAGGCCAGGACCAAGTGATGATTGAACCAGCCAACGCTTCAATAGATCTAAGTTCATCCTTCTCTGGAAGAAAACATATTATAAGACGCAGGCGACAAGTGGAGGAGCCTGGTGCATCTTTCAACCCTGATGTTCAACATAGCAACTGCCAAGTTATTTCAGGTAAGCTCTAGTAAAAGCCAAGGTAATCTATCCCACATTTCCTTTCATTTTCTTACATGAACTAAGGTCTGCAGCTGATTTTGTTTTTAATGCATTTTACTTAACAATTTTCTCTACTTTTTATCAAATATCCCTCCTTGAGCATAACAAAATCTAACTGCTAATTGGCTTATGTCAAGTGGTGTCAAGAATAAGTCGAACGTGCAAAGTTTTTAAAATCATTGCAACCAATCAAATTTCATTGTATTGAATTCCAATCCATAAAATCATTTTCAGTGGTTGCTATAAGCGTCTGTACTTTTTAGGCTTTTTTGTATTGAATAAATTCAAACGTCTACCATTCTGTCACAAATCAATGCATGGTTTTGGGAACTCAATATGGCAAAATGGAAGATGGGAGACAATGAAGGCTGCGTGCTGATGTAAGGGGGATCCGTTGGACAAGACCAACTTAGCACATTCCCACTATCAGTTGACCAAGAGCAACTGACCTAATTCTCATTATCAGTCAACCAAGACCAACTTACCAGATATCCATGATCATTTGGCCAAGATCAACTTACCAGATTCGCATTATCAGTCATACAAGACCAACTTGCCTAATTCCCATTATCAATTGTAAAATGTCAACATACCAGATTGCCATTATCAGTTGTACAATACCAGCTTACCAGATTCTCATTATTAGTCAGCCAAGACCAATTTACCAGATTCCCATTATTAGTCAGCCAAGACCAACTTACCAGATTCCCAGTATTAGTCAGCCAAGACCAACTTACCAGATTCCCATTATCAGTTGTAAAATGCCAACATACCAGATTCCCTTTACCGTCGACCAAGACCAACTTGCCTTATTCCCATTATCAGTTGTAAAATACCAGCTTGCCTTATTCCCATTATCAGTTGTAAAATACCAACTTACCAGATTCCCATTATCAGTCGTACAAGACCAATTTACCAGATTTCCATTATCATTTGACCAAGAGCATCTTACCAGATCCCCATGATCATTGGGCCAAGACTAGCTTACCAGTTTCCCATGATCATTGGGCTGGGACCAGCTTACCAGATTCCTCTTACCGGTCATGCAAGACCCATCTTGCCAGATTCCCCTTACCGGTCCTACAAGACCCATCTTGCCAGATTCCCATTATCGGTCCTACAAGACCCATCTTGCCGGATTCCCATTATCGGTCCTACAAGACCCATCTTGCCGGATTCCCATTGTCGGTCCTACAAGACCCATCTTGCCGGATTCCCATTGTCGGTCCTACAAGACCCATCTTGCCGGATTCCCGTTGTCGGTCCTACAAGACCCATCTTGCCGGATTCCCGTTGTCGGTCCTACAAGACCCATCTTGCCGGATTCCCATTGTCGGTCCTACAAGACCCATCTTGCCGGATTCCCATTGTCGGTCCTACAAGACCCATCTTGCCGGATTCCCATTGTCGGTCCTACAAGACCCATCTTGCCGGATTCCCATTATCGGTCCTACAAGACCCATCTTGCCAGATTCCCATTATCGGTCCTACAAGACCCATCTTGCCAGATTCCCATTATCGGTCCTACAAGAACCATCTTGCCAGATTCCCATTATCGGTCCTACAAGACCCATCTTGCCAGATTCCCATTATCGGTCCTACAAGACCCATCTTGCCAGATTCCCATTATCGGTCCTACAAGACCCATCTTGCCAGATTCCCATTATCGGTCCTACAAGACCCATCTTGCCAGATTCCCATTATCGGTCCTACAAGACCCATCTTGCCAGATTCCCATTATCGGTCCTACAAGACCCATCTTGCCAGATTCCCATTATCGGTCCTACAAGACCCATCTTGCCAGATTCCCATTATCGGTCCTACAAGACCCATCTTGCCAGATTCCCATTATCGGTCCTACAAGACCCATCTTGCCAGATTCCCATTATCGGTCCTACAAGACCAAGGGACAAATAGATTACAGGGCCTGTAAATAGTACGGATTTTATTCGTGAACACAAGGATATAATTTGTTGTCACTTTTCCTCATAACTGCATTCTATCCTATCTGTATTCCACTAAAAAAAAATAGGAAGAAAAATAAAAGCCCATACAAAAGTAGAGCTAATACTCGTGGGTTCAATAAAGTAAGCACATTGAGTCTTCTTGTCATTATTCACTTGTTTAAATGAAACTTTTATGTGTTTCAAAGGCAAAAAAAAGTCCTAAGCTCCCATTTTACCACCATATATGGGAAAGTGTAACTGAAAACTGCAAAAAATGTTATATTCCGGAATAATGACTTGGAATAAAATAAGATCTTTTATTTGATTTAACTAGATGAGGATGCCAGTATGTTAAATTGCAGGTCTTTACACGGTACGCCTTTGTGTCCAACAGTCAGACTGTAAATGGTTCAGCTGATCAGAGTTGAGCGCCAGATAAAAAAATGATTCTGAATATTATAAAGCCGCACCTCAATCAAGCAGCTAAGTACACACATATGGACTGTCTTATCTGGCAAAAGATATGCAATTCTGTTCAGCCAGCTTTGTGATCCAGGCATCACTACCACATAGCAAGGCAGTTAAAGTGGTTGTAAACCTCTGAAATAAAAAATGAACAAATCATATCCTTCTATAGTGTGTGCTTGCCTCAATCCAAGGCACCTAGTGTGATTTCTGTCTGTTGCCTTGTTCCCCAATCTACATTAGCCTCTTCTGACAGTCTATACTGACACCAGATGGAGACGGCCTCAACCCCTTCCAGCACACAGCAGGCGATTGACAGGCTCATGTTTCCCTATGAGATTGTGTATAAAAGGTGTGTCCATTCCTTCTACTCAGATTACACTGAGATCTCTGCTCTATCTTGTGCAGCGTGTAACACTTGATCCCTGCCCCTTGCCCCCTGCCTTCTGGAGCTCCGAAAAAGCTGTGTAAATTCTGCACTTTGGCTGTAGAGGAGAAAGGGCTGCAGATAAACAGGTACACATTATGTAGCAGGATTTGTATCATCTCTGTATTCTCCTGAGGCCAGTCACTTCACCAGGTGCATGTAAGGGTTAGCAAAACATAAAGGAAATGAGAGCTAACATAGACACCTATTTTAAAAAGTAACTCAGAAAAAATAAATTGCAGAGCTAATTATCCTGTGAAACTGTAAATTTGTTGTGTGCAAATAGGGCAAAAACAAATGTTCTTTTGCTTTTCTCTTTCCAGGTTGAATGTTTGGTTTTTTTTTTTTCTTTTCTTTTTTTCCAATTCATGAAAATAGTGAATTTGGAAAATACTGCACCATGGCCAGTAGATGGAGCTGATGATCATAAATACCTATTCCTATTGTTGCTGTTTGTAGCTATAATACTGTGTTGTCTTTTATTCACTCCATTTTTATGGAAGAAAAACATGCAACCTGGAAGATAAAATGGACTAAGTACATCCGCTTTTACCCCCCTTTGCACAAAATGAATGCAGTTTCACAAAACTCTCTCTCTCCCCCCCCTCTCTCTCCCCCTCCCCCCTCTCTCCCCCTCCCCCCCCTCTCTCTCCCCCTCCCCTTCTCTCTCTCCCCCCCCCCCTCTCTCTCTCTCTCTCTCTCTCTCTCCCCCCCTCTCTCTCTCTCCCCCCTCTCTCCTCCCCCTCTCCCCCCTCTCTCCCTCCCCCTCCCCCCCTCTCTCTCCCCCCTCGCCCCTCTCTCTCCCCCCTCGCCCCTCTCTCTCCCCCCTCGCCCCTCTCTCTCTCCCCCCTCGCCCCTCTCTCTCTCCCCCCTCGCCCCTCTCTCCCCCCCCTCGCCCCTCTCCCCCCCCCTCGCCCCTCTCCCCCCCCCTCGCCCCTCTCCTCCCCCCTCGCCCCTCTCTCTCCCCCCCTCGCCCCTCTCTCTCCCCCCCTCGCCCCTCTCTCTCCCCCCCTCGCCCCTCTCTCTCCCCCCCTCGCCCCTCTCTCTCCCTCTCTATCTATCTTGTTCTCTCTCGTTCTCTCTCGCTCTCTCTCTCGTTCTCTCTCTCGTTCTCTCATTCTCTCTCTCTTGCGCGCGTTCTCTCTCTCGTTCTCTCTCTTGCTCTCGCTCACTCTCGTTCGCCCTCTCTCGCGCTCGCTCTCTCGTTCGCCCTCTCGTTCGCTCTCTCTCTCGTTCGCTCTCGCTCTCTCTCTCGCTCTCTCTCTCTCTCTCGCTCTCTCGCTCTCTCTCTCTCGTTCGCTCTCGCTCTCTCTCTCTCGCTCTCTCTCTCTCGTTCGCTCTCGCTCTCTCTCTCTCTTGTTCTCTCTCTCTCTCTTGTTCTCTCTCTCTCTCGTTCTCTCTCTCTCGTTCTCTCTCTCTCGTTCTCTCTCTCTCTCGTTCTCTCTCTCTCTCTCGTTCTCTCTCTCTCTCTCGTTCTCTCTCTCTCTCTCTCGTTCTCTCTCTCTCTCTCGTTCTCTCTCTCTCTCTCGTTCTCTCTCTCTCTCTCTCGTTCTCTCTCTCTCTCTCTCGTTCTCTCTCTCTCTCGTTCTCTCTCTCTCTCTCTCGTTCTCTCTCTCTCTCTCGTTCTCTCTCTCTCTCGTTCTCTCTCTCTCTCGTTCTCTCTCTCTCTCTCGTTCTCTCTCTCTCTCTCGTTCTCTCTCTCTCCCGTTCTCTCTCTCTCCCGTTCTCTCTCTCTCGTTCTCCCGTTCTCCCTCTCTCGTTCTCCCGTTCTCCCTCTCTCGTTCTCCCTCTCTCCCTCTCTCGTTCTCCCTCTCTCCCTCTCTCGTTCTCCCTCTCTCGTTCTCCCGTTCTCCCTCTCTCGTTCTCCCGTTCTCCCGTTCTCTCGTTCTCCCGTTCTCCCTCTCGTTCTCTCTCTCTCTCTCTCTCGTTCTCTCTCTCTCCCTCTCTCGTTCTCTCTCTCCCTCTCTCTCGTTCTCTCTCTCCCTCTCTCGTTCTCTCTCTCCCTCTCTCGTTCTCTCTCTCCCTCTCTCGTTCTCTCTCTCCCTCTCTCGTTCTCTCTCTCCCTCTCTCGTTCTCCCCCTCCCTCTCTCGTTCTCCCCCTCCCTCTCTCGTTCTCTCCCTCCCTCTCTCGTTCTCTCCCTCCCTCTCTCTCGTTCTCTCCCTCCCTCTCTCTCGTTCTCTCCCTCCCTCGCTCTCGTTCTCTCCCTCCCTCGCTCTCGTTCTCTCCCTCCCTCGCTCTCGTTCTCTCCCTCCCTCGCTCTCGTTCTCTCCCTCCCTCGCTCTCGTTCTCTCCCTCCCTCGCTCTCGTTCTCGCTCTCGTTCTCGCTCTCGCTCTCTCTCTCGCCCTCGCTCTCTCTCTCGTCCTCGCTCTCGCTCTCGTTCTCGCTCTCGTTCTCGCTCTCGTTCTCGCTCTCGTTCTCGCTCTCGTTCTCGCTCTCGCTCTCGTTCTCTCTCGTTCTCTCTTTCTTTCCTTCCTCTCAATTGCTGACTTGCATGAGTTACAGCATGTAGTGTAGACCACTGTTTTTTTTCCCCTCTAATCTTCATTATCAGCTGTCCTTGTGACAGACCAGAACCGCAAAATCAGTATGTTAAAATATTCAATAGATGCAAAGTCGACATAATGCGGTGTTTTTCAGATTCTTGTTATTCTTATGAATGGAAAAACCTTCGACTTGGAGGGAAGATGGCTTATTAACATTCATTTTTTGCCCCCATGTGCACAGACCAACTGTACATGCTGTTACACAAGACTAAGGCTCAGTTCACAGTGCTGCAACCCAATTTGTTGTGCGATTTTTTTTTTTTTCTTTTTTTTTTTTTTCATCCGACTTCATTGCAACTTCACTCTCAGAAGTCCTTTGGCATTGGATAAAAAGCATTCCTATGAGACTTTGAGAAGATCAGTTTTTTTTTAATTTTTTTTTTTTTATCACTCTGGTCTTCCTTGCTGTCTAAAAACTCTCCATCCAAGTATTGTCTATTAACACATTCCTGCTTGCGTACACTTTTTGCATTTTTCACGTGTAAACCGCCTCATGCCTAGGGCAGCCCATTCACTTGGAACAAACTTCCCAAAGTAGCTCAAGAACCTTTTCAGTCGTGAAGTGTCGCTGTTTTTTAGTGCCCGCTTTGGTGCATTTGTAGCATGTTTTTGCACGCAAAAAATGTGCGGCAGAGCATGTGTCCACTAACTGTAATTGGGGTGTCATTAACCCCTTCGTGCCTAAGGGGAACACAAATCTTAATGCCTAAGCAAGATTTTGCAACTTTGACATGTGTTAGTAAAACCGTACAAATCACAATTACTTTGTGTATCCAAGTGGATTATACCACTTTTTTTCTGGACAAATTGGACTTTCATTTGGTGGTGAATGGTAATGGATATCTCCTGATGATGATATATTTTTTTTTTTTTTTTGCTTATCAAAGGAAAACTGACCCAAAATAGTAAAAAAACAAAACCTTTTTTTAAATGTAGCTGTATATTTTTTGCTACTACCACCAAAGAACAATTCAAAATAAATTCTCCTGCTCCTGACGATCACAGCAATACCACATACAGGTGAAACTCAAAAAATTGGAATATTGTGCAAAAGTTCATTTATTTCAGTAATGCAACTTAAAAGGTGAAACTAATATATGAGATAGACTCATTATATGCAAAGCAAGATAGTGCAAGCCGTGATTTGTCATCATTGTGATGATTATGGCTTACAGCTCATGAAAACCCCAAATCCACAATCTCAGAAAATGAGAATATTGTGAAAAGGTGGAATATTCTCGGCTCAAAGTGTCCCACACCTGCAAAGGGTCCCTGAGCCTTTAAATCAGTGGTTCTCGACCTTTCTAATGCCGCGACCCCTTAATACAGTTCCTCATGTTGTGGTGACCCCCAACCATAAAATTATTTTCGTTGCTACTTCATAACTGTAATTTTGCAGTGGGAGGAGTAGTGCCATGTCATTGGTGTCAGTGGAAGGAGTAGTGCCCCATCACTGATGTCAGTGGGATGAATAGTGCCCCATCGTTGGTATCAGTGGGAGGAATAGTGCCCCATCACTGATGCCAGTGGGATGAATAGTGCCCCATCACTGGTGTCAGTGGGAGGAATAGTGCCCCATCACTGGTGTCAGTGGGAGGAATAGTGCCCCATCACTGATGTCAGTGGGATGCATAGTGCCCCATCGTTGGTATCAGTGGGAGGAATAGTGCCCCATCACTGATGTCAGTGGGATGAATAGTGCCCCATCACTGGTGTCAGTGGAAGGAATAGTGCCCCATCACTGGTGTCAGTGGGAGGAATAGTGCCCCATCACTGGTGTCAGTGGGAGGAATAGTGCCCCATCACTGGTGTCAGTGGGAGGAATAGTGCCCCATCACTGGTGTCAGTGGGAGGAATAGTGCCCCATCACTGGTGTCAGTGGGAGGAATAGTGCCCCATCATTGGTGTCAGTGGGAGGAATAGTGCCCCATCATTGATGTCAGTGTGGTGGAGGGGAGAATAGTGCCCCATCATTGGGGTCGGGGGGGGGAAATAGTGTCCCATCGTTGGTGTCAGTGGGGGGAGGAATAGTGCCCCATCGTTGGTGTCAGTGGGAGGAATAGTGCCCCATCGTTGGTGTCAGTGGGAGGAATAGTGCCCCATCGTTGGTATCAGTGGGAGGAATAGTGCCCCATCGTTGGTGTCAGTGGGAGGAGTAGTGCCCCATCATTGGTGTCAGTGGGGGGAGTAGTGCCCCATCATTGGTGTCAGTGGGAGGAATAGTGCCCCATCACTGGTGTCAGTGGGGGGAGTAGTGCCCCATCACTGGTGTCAGTGGGGGGAGTAGTGCCCCATCACTGGTGTCAGTGGGAGGAATAGTGCTCCATCACTGGTGTCAGTGGGAGGAATAGTGCCACATCATTGGTGTCAGTGGGAGGAATAGTGCCCCATCATTGGTGTCAGTGGGGGGGAGTAGTGCCCCATCATTGGTGTCAGTGGGGGGGAGTAGTGCCCCATCATTGGTGTCAGTGGGAGGAATAGTGCCCCATCATTGGTGTCAGTGGGAGGAATAGTGCCCCATCATTGGTGTCAGTGGGAGGAATAGTGCCCCATCACTGGTGTCAGTGGGGGGAGTAGTGCCCCATCACTGGTGTCAGTGGGGGGAGTAGTGCCCCATCACTGGTGTCAGTGGGGGGAATAGTGCCACATCATTGGTGTCAGTGGGAGGAATAGTGCCCCATCATTGGTGTCAGTGGGAGGAATAGTGCCCCATCATTGATGTCAGTGTGGTGGAGGGGAGAATAGTGCCCCATCATTGGGGTCAGGGGGGGGGGGGATAGTGCCCCATCATTGGTGTCAGTGGGGGGAGGAATAGTGCCCCATCGTTGGTGTCAGTGGGGGGAGGAATAGTGCCCCATCGTTGGTGTCAGTGGGGGGAGGAATAGTGCCCCATCGTTGGTGTCAGTGGGGGGAGGAATAGTGCCCCATTGTTGGTGTCAGTGGGGGGAGGAATAGTGCCCCATCGTTGGTGTCAGTGGGGGGAGGAATAGTGCCCCATCGTTGGTATTAGTGACACAAATGATGGGGCACTATTCCTCCCACTGATACCAATGATACTTACTTTGCTGACCCCTGCTCCAGCCTGGGCTCGCTCTCTCACTTACCTGTCAGCTGTCTTCCTTCTCTGGCCGCTCTCCTCTTCACTCGCTCCAGCAGCTCCCTCGATCTTCTTTGATGTACGCGCGCTGCCGCTCGGCTCCTCCTCTCCAAGCTCCACCTCCTCGCCGGTGATTGGCCGCCTGTGTGCCTCTCCTGAGCTACAGTTCCGGTGGCCAATCAGCGGCGAGGAGGCGGAGCTGCTGAGCGATCCCGGAGGTGTGGCCAGGTGACAGGAGCAGCGTATCATCCCGCCCACACATCGCCTGAGATGGAGGAGCGGTGTCTCGGTTCCTAAGACCATCGGAAATATGTGTTTTTCGATGGTCTTAGGCGACCCCTGGGAAATGGTCGTTCGACCCCCAAAGGGGTCGCGACCCCCAGGTTGAGAACCGCTGCTTTAAATGGTCTCTCAGTCTGGTTCAGTAGGAATCACAATCATGGGAAAGACTGCTGACCTGACAGTTGTGCAGAAAACCATCATTGACACCCTCCATAAGGAGGGAAAGTCTCAAAAGGTAATTGCAAAAGAAGTTGGATGTTCCCAAAGTGCTGTATCAAAGCACATTAATAGAAAGTTATGTGGAAGGGAAAAGTGTGGAAAAAAAAAAAGGTGCACAAGTAGCAGGGATGACCGCAGCCTAGAGAGGATTGTCAAGAAAAGGCCATTCAAAAGTGTTGGGGACTTTCACAAGGAGTGGACTGAGGCTGGAGTCAGTGCATCAAGAGCCACCACACACAGATGGATCCTGGACATGGGCTTCAAATGTCGTATTCTTCTTGTCAAGCCGCTCCTGAACAACAAACAACGTCAGAAGCGTCTTACCTGGGCTAAAGAAAAACAGACCTGGTCTGTGCTCAGTGGTCCAAAGTCCTCTTTTCTGATGAGAGCAACTTTTGCATCTCATTTAGAAACCAAGGACCCCGAGTATGGAGGAAGAATGGAGAGGCCCAAGGACCCAGAGTATGGAGGAAGAATGGAGAGGCCCAAGGACCCCGAGTATGGAGGAAGAATGGAGAGGCCCAAGGACCCCGAGTATGGAGGAAGAATGGAGAGGCCCAAGGACCCCGAGTATGGAGGAAGAATGGAGAGGCCCAAGGACCCCGAGTATGGAGGAAGAATGGAGAGGCACACACTGCAAGATGCTTGAAGTCCAGTGTGAAGTTTCCACAGTCTGTGTTGATTTGGGGAGCCATGTCATCTGCTGGTGTTGGTCCACTGTGCTTCATTAAGTCCAGGGTCAACGCAGCCGTCTACCAGGAGATTTTAGAGCACTTCATGCTTCCTTCCGCAGACGAGCTTTATGGGGATGCTGACTTCATTTTCCAGCAGGACTTGGCACCTGCCCACACTGCCAAAAGCACCAAAACCTGGTTCAATGACCGTGGGATTACTGTGCTTGATTGGCCAGCAAACTCGCCTGACCTGAACCCCATAGAGAATCTATGGGGCATTGCCAAGAGAAAGATGAGAGACATGAGACCGAACAATGCAGAAGAGCTGAAGGCCGCTATTGAAGCATCCTGGTCTTCCATAACACCTCAGCAGTGCCACAGGCTGATGGCTTCCATGCCACGCTGCATTGAGGCAGTAATTGCTGCAAAAGGGGCCCAAACCAAGTACTGAGTACATATGCAGCTTCTACTTTTCAGAGGTCCGATATTGTTCTATGTACAATCCTTGTTTTATTGATTGCATGGAATATTCTAATTTTCTGAGATTGTGGATTTGGGGTTTTCATGAGCTGTAAGCCATAATCATCACAATGATGACAAATCACGGCTTGAACTATCTTGCTTTGCATGTAATGAGTCTCTCTCATATATTAGTTTCACCTTTTAAGTTGGATTACTGAAATAAATGAACTTTTGCACGATATTCAAATTTTTCGAGTTTCACCTGTATGTGTATTTTAGTTGTTGTTCTGTGCCGCACTATGGGTACAAACAATAGTGTTCATGTTGCTTTTTTTTTTGGCTATCCTCAAACTCTTCCCACAAAGTTGGGAGCATGAAAAACTGGAACTAGGGGACCAACCCAAGCTCTGAAAAACAAGCCCCCACCATAATCCCCCCTCCACCAAACTTTACACTTGACACAGTGCAGTCAGGCAAGTACCGTTCTCCTGGCAACCACCAAACCCAGACACGTCCATTGGATTACCAGACAAAGAAGCGTGATTGGTCACTCCAGTGAACACTCCTCCACTGCTCTAGAGTCCAGTGGCGGCGTGCTTTACACCATGGCATCCGACGGTTTGCATTGTACTTGGTGATGTAAGGCTTGGATGCAGCTGCTCGGCCATGGAAACTCATTCCATGAAGCTCTCTACACACTGTTGTGCTAATCTTAAGGCCACACCAAGTTTGGAGATCTTTATTGATTCTGCAGACAGTTGGTGCACTTCAGCATGTGCTGACCCCGCTCTGTCATGTGACGTGGCCTCCCACTTGGTGGCTGAGTTGCTGCTGTTCCCAGTTGCCTCCACTTTGTTATAATCCCACTAACAGTTGAGCGTGGAATATTTAGTAGCCAAGAAATGTCACAGATGGACTTATTGCACAGGTGACAACCTATCACGGGACCACGCTTGGAGTCACTGAGCTCCTGAGAGCGACCCATTCTTTCACCAATGTTTGTAGAAGCAGTCTGCATGCCTAGGGGCTTGATTTTATACATCTGTGCCAATGGAGGGGATTGGAACACCTGAAACCAATGATTTGGAGGGCTGGCCCAAGACCTTTGGCAATATCGTGTAGCTTACATTTTTTTTTTTCTTTTACAATGGCACCCCTAAGTGTAGCACCTTTACATTTGAGCACATCATTATTTTTGTGCGTCATGATATAAAATAAGCCTCGACTTTTAATATCTTGTAGTATTAGATGACTGCAGGCTTCTTTTAGAATATTTTTTAAAATTCCTTTGGAGTTAAACCTGTAGATGACATATCGTGCCCAGGCTTGTCATTTTAATTACATATAATTATCTTTCTAAATTTTGTGAACAGGATATCCATTTTCCTTCCAGTAATGATAAGAGCCTCTTGTCTTTGAGACGGAACGCTCGCCCCGCCGTGTCCCCGGAGCACTTCTAGTAACGGTCTCTTGGTATTTCCAGGGATTATCCTAATAGCACAACATCCTGCCATCCCCTACATCCTCTGGCACGTCTGCGGAGAGTATAGAATTACCCTGAGATGGGCAGGTGTCATCGCTTGTATCACTTTGTAAGAACATCTTTTTATTTTATTTTTTTTAAATTCCACATTAAATACGATAAATAAACCCAATTTAGTCCATTATTTGGAACTTGAAAGGGTAACTCCACTTTTGCGGAAAAACAATTGCGAATAAAAAAAAAAATAAATAGTGTATACAATTGCTACACAATTCATATTGTAATTGAATGTTATTAAAAATTATCTTTCCATTGCAATCTGCAGCGCTGCAATTTTCTGTAACATGCAATATGGCGACCTGGAGATGTTCTGTACATAGATGGTGTACTGAGTGTCCCCCCAGAAATATCATTTCCTGCTTGTGTGATTGGCTCACTGATTGTACCAGAGAAAATTATAGCTAAATGGGACTTTGATGTCTCCAGTGGTATAAACCACACCAAAAAGCGAATATAAAATACAAAGTTCAGTTTTATTACAGCACATCAGAAACATAAAAGGTAAAATCATTTAAAACATCCACATATAATAATTGATAATACCCGAAGGTACACTTTACAGCCAGCTGATGTCATATGTATTTGTTGGCCTTGACATCAAAGTGTAGAGGTTGACGTGTTTCGCAGTATCAACCGCTTCATCAGGACCAAGGATCTCAAATGCAGGAACCATTTTCAAAGTCGCAGCGTCTTAAAGCAGAATTCCACCTAAAAAAACAAACAAAAGTCAGCAGGTACAAAAACTGTAGCTGCTGAATTTTAAAACACAGCCACTTACCTGTCCCTCAGTCCAGCGGTATCCTGACCACGGCTGGTTTCATTGGCCGTCTTCTCTCCCTGGCGCCAGCATCTTTAGTGTGGCAGCCGGCTGTGACAGCTTGCGGCTTAACAGCCGGGTGCCTACTGCGCATGCGCAAGAAGGTCTGCACTTTGTGACTGGCCCCATAGTCTTCTGGAATCTGTCACATGTCAAATTCAGGTACCCGCTCCTCCTCCCCCCGCTCCCCAAAGGTGCCAATCCTTAATGGGGAGCAGGGGACAAAGGCTTAAAGCGGAACTTCCCCTTTTGGGTGGATCTCCGCTTTACGTTGCACTGATTGGAACGGCCACCATTGAACAAGTTGCTGAGTTTTGAGTCACACAGATTGGTCCTTTTATCAGGACCCAGGATCTCAAATACAAAAATGCAGGAACATTTTTCAAAGTCGCAGAGTCTTGAGTCACAATATAATAATTGATAGTACATATAGGTACATTGTACAGCCAACTGATGTCAGTATGTATAACTTTGGCCTTAAGGTCAAAGTGTAGAGGTTGACATGTTTTGCAGGATCACTCGCTTCATCAGGGCCCAGGATCTCAAATGCAAAAATGCAGGAACTTTTTTCAAACTTGCAACATCCTGAGTTGAACTGATTGGAACAGCCATATGTAAACAAGAAATGCGAGCGCCTTAAGACTAGAAATGTATATAAAAGCTGCTATGCACAAACCGGTAACCAATATCACCTTGAATCATAAATAATATATAGAAAGGTGCAGCGCTAAAAATGACAATAACAGGGAATCAATAAAATCAATATATGATAATTATAATTAATGATATAAATAGTCCCAATAATAATAAGATAAAATAAGTAAAAGTGACTCTTGTGCTCTGGCAATAATGGTGAAAGTAATGCGCACTCACCGGACACGCATATTAAATGCACCCTATATAATTATTCCAGATGTCATCAGCACGGAGAGGGGTCAGGAACTATGATGTCTTCCCTCTAAAGGGTGGTGGGTCATCAGACAGGATCCTTTTAAGGAATATTTACAGGTGATTCTCGTCCTTCAGGGCTCCCCTTTAAGGTACCTGGTAATGCTCCCTGGATTTGTAGGTATGCACTGCAGATATGGAGATCTCTCCTGGAGTAGTGTGTCTAAAAATTTATGATTGGAACAGCCACCATTGAACACGTTGCAGCATCCTTTTTCTGCCCAAACTTTGCTGCGACTGGATGCACTGGCAGAGGGTTCTTTTCCTGCCTCTGAACTCTCCTGCCATTAAACTCTGCTAAAAGTCTGTATGCAGACCTACTGAGCGACATAGACTGGATGTCGCTCCACTTCCTTAAACTGAACCTCTCCAAAACCGAGTTTCTTTTTTTCCCCCCAGCCCGGACACCACCCCCCATTGACTTCTCCATCTCATCCAACAACACCATCATCAAACCCGCCCCGCAGGCCAGAGTACTTGGTGTCATTCTGGACTCCAACCTATCCTTCCAGCCCCAAGTCCAATCTTTAACAAACCCGTGCAGACTCCACCTCCGCAACATCGCCAAAATACGCACGTTCCTAACCCCAGAAACCACTAAACAGCTCATCAAATGGATCAATGGATCAAATTCAAAATTCTAACACTGACGTACAAAGCCGTCCACCATATTGCCCCGAACTACATCACTGACCTAATATCCAAGTACCACCCAAAACGCACACTCCGCTCCTCACAAGACCTCCTTCTTTCTAGTTCCCTGGTCTCCTCCTCCCATGCCCGCCTCCAGGACTTCTCCAGGGTGTCACCCATCCTCTGGAACTTCCTGCCCCAACCCATCACATTATCACCTACTCTACTCTCCTTTAGGTGCACCCTGAAAACCCACCTCTTCAGGGAAGCCTACTCCTCCCCCTGCTAACTTGTCAACCTCCTCCACTCTGCCTACCACCTCATCCCCCACAGCTATCTCCTCCTGTGCCACCATCCCCTCCCTCCTAGATTGTAAGCTCGAAAGAGCAGGGCCCTCGATCCCCTCATGTTTTGCATTGTATTGGTATTGTTCTGTCACATGTTCTGTCCCCCTTTGTAATGTACAGCACTAAGCGAACTATTGGCACTTTATAAATACTGTATAATAATAATAATCCTGAGTTGTAGCGATTGAAACAGCCACCATTGAATAAGTCACGGTGTTTTGAGTCGCACAGATTGGTCCTTCATCAGGACCCAGGATCTCAAATACAAAAATGCAATAACATTTTTCAAAGTTGCAACGTCTTGAGTCACAATATAATAATTGATAATACCTGAAGGTACATTATACAGCCAACTGATCTATGTATAAGTGGGCCTTAAGATCAAAGTGTAGAGGTCAACGTGTTTTGTGGGATCACCCGCCGGAGTGAGAATAATAATTATAGAGTCATTATTCATGGTTAACTCTAAATTAATAAAACTATTAAAAGTGTCAGTAAAAGAGATTAGCTGCTAGCAAAAAGTGTTCATACACAAAAAACACCAATTCATAAATACAATTGTTTGCAGCACTAATAAAAAAAGCAAATTTAAATAAAAACCAACAACACCCGTGACAAGTGTGTTAATCAAAAAAGGAATAAACCGTCCATAAATTTCAAATATTTAAGGACAGTCTTCTCCTCTGTGACTTGGATAATGCTTGAGCTCCACCTTAAATAAAAATGCTCACTCACCAGACACAATTGCTGTCTAAAATGAATAGAACAGCAAACCGCGCTTTGTTAGACAATGAAGCTCTTCTCCAAGAAAAGGTGCTCCAAACGAGTCAGTCTCTCTCCACCACTCTTGGCCTGTTGAGACCATAGAAGACCATCAACAATAAAAGGTCTTCTAGTGTAGTAATTTTATTAAAAAACGGATATCCACAACCAATAGCATATTGGACATGCTCAAAACAGCTGTAAAGAGAGGTTCTATTTTGATATGCCAGAGGTCCCGCCGCCACTCTCTTGGGAGTTTGTCGGCTAAACATGTAAGTGAAATCCTTTTGGTCGGATGTTTTAACACATGTCCATTATGCTATTGGTTGTGGATATTCGTTTTTTAATAAAAGGACTACACTATAAGACCTCTTTTATAGTTGATGGTCTTCTGTGGTCTCAATGGGCTAAGAGAGTGGTGGAGAGAGATTGAAGCTCTTCTCCAAGAAAAGGTGCTCCAAACGAGTCAATCTCTCTCCACCTTTAACCTTGAACCTTTAGCACCAGGGTGCATTTATTTGCACAGATGAACCACTTCCATGGATGGTGGCTCTGGCCAATCCACCTTTCCACCTTGTATGCATCACTATTGGTTTGTGAGGCTGCCCATCACGGTTATTGGGCAAAAGTGCCATGTTATGGAACATAGGGGTGAGAAGAGACATTTGTATATTGGAGTAGCCTGCTATGCAGGGTTTCCAGGATGTTCTACTGATGGAAAAAAAAAATCCAACATGAAATTGCCTGGAACTGTCTGTAAGTTCTTATTTGTGCGAAATCGTGTGTAACCACAGTGCTAAAAAACAAAAAAAAACAAAACATGCAGCCCTTTACAGGTGCACAACATTGCCAATAACGCTTAATGACACCCAAAAAAAATTTTGCGCCAAAACGCGTGGTAACAAGGAAAAAATAAAAGCACTTTTTTTGGTGAGATTTTCGCACGTGTCGAAGCCATTAAAATGAATAGACTGCCCTAAATACGACACACCAAAAACATTCACACCATCGCACCTGCATAGGAGGCTGCTTTCTCACTGATAAGTTTTTTTTCTTCTGTTTATGCGGTAGTAAGTTTCATACTGCCTGCTAGACATTACAATAGTAACTAATTTATATGAATCTGAAATAATAAAAATAATAAAATAGACTAGAAAAATAAAGAAGTAGAAGGGGATAGACAATAGAAGGGGATAGAAAATGAAATGATAGAAAAAGAATAGAAAGGAATAAAATAGAGTAG